>NW_007726963.1:412967-435993 GCF_000696425.1 Galeopterus variegatus
CCCAGATTACCACCTTGCTTCCTGAGCTGGGTCAGTAGACCACAGCGGAAGCTGAGAAGTCTGGTTTTGATTGCCATGTTTCCCTAGAGTTGTGTCTGCCCTATGTGGTGTGTGTGTCCCAACAGAGAGCGCTTTCACATGACATACATGGCCTGTGGGTTGTGCTTGGAGCTGAGCGTCTTGCTCCCAGCTGCTGGGGTCCTCTTTGGGGGTGACGGGGACAGACATCCAACTTAGATCCAGCTCCACCCTGACACCCTTTTAGGCATGGCCAACCTCTGCTCACCCCAACTTTAAGTTTTATGGAACATGATGCTGGGCTGGGTTGGGGGGTGGTGTGAAAGACTGTCCCCAAACTAAAGACTCCCGCCCATGCCACCCAAGGTGAGTGCCCTCCAGCAACAGGTTTCTGCTCTCTCAAGATGGCCATCTCGGGAAAGTGGTCCCTCCCCTTCCTTCTCTCTAGTGTCTCTGGCATGGACCACCCTTGAGAGGCCCCTTCCACAACAGGTACAGGCAAGAACCAGTTAAGTTATAAGAAACAGTCTTGGCTGGACTTGGTTCCGCAACACACTGTCTGTTTTGCTCTCTGTCAATCCTGACTTCCCCCTCCCTTCTATTTCCGATAGAGGTGGTGCAGCTCCACCTACCCTGCCCCATGGCAAAACTGGTCACTGAGGTGTGGGGAGAGGATGTACTCTAATTCTCTTCTCATCTAACTCCAGGGTCAAGTTACACCTTGCTCCCAAGCAGACAGCCCCTAACTCCAGCTTACCCACTGTCTCTGGACAGACCCTCTCTGGGACCACCAGCCCTGCTTGGATCTTCCTGGCTCCCTACTGTATCACACACCTTCACTCTGAGCCCAACTCCAGCACTGGTTCCTTCTCTCTGTGCTGTGCAATGTGCACAGCCAGTCCAGTGGTTCTGTGGAGCCCCAGCCTGGAGGGCCCTGGGAGGCACAGAGGTGTTAACAGCGACATGTCTCAACTGTATCCACGTCATGTTCTGACTTCGCCTAACTGGCTCTCAAAGATATGTCTCTGTCCTAATCCCCAGAACATAGGAATGTTATTTTATTTGGAAAAGGGGTCTTTGTAGATGTAATTAAGTTGAGGATCTTGAGATGAGGGGATTGTTCTGGATTATCCAGGTAAACCCTAAATGCAGTCCCATGTGTCCTTATATGAGGGAGGCCACAGGAGATTTAACTAGACATAGAAGAGAAGTATTATTGGCACCACAGAAATCGGGCGATGCAACTGCAAACAAAGGAATGCCAGCAGCCACCAGGAGCTGGAAGAGGCAAAGACTGATTTCTCCCCAAGTCTCTGGAGGGAAGGAGGCCCTGTCGGTACTTGGGTTTCAGCTCAGTGATACTGATGTTGAACTTCTGGCCTCCAGGGCTGTGAGAGAATACATTTCTCTTCCTTGAAGCCACCAAGTCTGTGGTAATTTGTTATATTTGATATCTCCGGGAGCCACAAATGTAGGCCAAAGAAAGGAGCTGAATCTCTAAATTCTTCCTGCTTTATGCTCTTCAAGCTTTGAGTATTGCCATTGGTATAATACCTTGGCTTTTACCAAAGGAATATCACAAAAATCCCTATCAAATGGGCTCCAAATGACACAAAAAGATGGAAAGATATTCCATGTTCTTGGATTAGAAGAATTAACATTGTGAAAATGTCTATACTACCCAAAGCAATCTACAGATTCAATGCAATCCCCATCAAAATACTAACGACATTCTTCACAGAAAAGGAAGAAATAATCCTGCCTTCCAAGTGGAACAACAAAAGACCCTGAATGGCCAAAGCAATCCTGAGCAAAAAAAAAAAATAAAGCCAGATGCATAACACTACCCAACTTCAAATTATACTACAAAGCTATTGTAACCAAAACATCATGGTACTGGTATAAAAATAGACATTCAGACCAGTGGAGTAGAATTGAGAACCCAGAAATCACCCCTCAGGCTTACAGCCATCTGATATTGGACAAAGGCAACCAAATTCTACATCAGGGAAAAGACTGCCTCTTCAACAAGTGGTGTGGGGAAAACTGGATATCCATATGCAGAAGAATGAAACTAGATGTGCACCTCTCACCATACACTAAAATCAACTCAAAATGGATTAAAGACTTAAGTATAAGACCTGAAACTGTAAAATTTAAGGGAAAATATAGGTGAAACATTTCAGCAACGAGGTCTGGGCACAGACTTTATGAACATGAGCCCAAGAGCACAAGCAGCAGAAGAAAAAATAAATAGGACTATATCAAACTAAAAAGCTTTTGAACAGCAAAGGAAACAATTAAGAGAGTGAAACAACAACCTATAGAGTAGGAGAAAATTTTTGCTAACTATGCATCTGACAAGGGATTAATATCCATAATATACAAGGAACTCAACCAATTATACAGTAAAAAATCAAATAACCCAATTAAAAAATGGGCAAAGGAGCTGAATAAGCATTTTTCAAAGGCAGACATACAAACGGCCAACTGGTACATGAAAAAATGCTCGACATCACTAGTCATCAGGGAAATGCAAATTAAAACTATATTGAGATACCACCTCACCCTAGTTAGACTGGCTATAATCAAGAAGATGGTGAATAACAAATGCTGACAAGTGTGGAGAGAAGGGAACACTCCTACACTGTTGGTGGGAATGTAAATTAGTACAACCACTGTGGAAAACGGTGTGGAGTTTTCTCAAACAACTACAGATAGATCTTCCATACAATCCAGCAATCCCACTTCTGGGTAATATCCAGAGGAATGGAAATCATCATGTCAAAGGGATACCTGCACTGCCATGTTCATCGCAACTCTGTTTACAATAGCCAAGACATGGAACCAGCCTAAATGTCCATCGATGGATGACTGGATAAGGAAACTGTGGCATACATACACCATGGAATACTACTCTGCCATAAAAAGGAATGTAATACTCCCATTTGCAGCAACATGGATGAGCCTGGAGAAACTTATATTGGGTGAAATAAGCAAAGCACAGAGGGATAAATACCACATGTCCTCACTCATAAGTGGGAGCTAAGAGAGAAAGAAGGAAGGAAAGAAAGACCACAGTAGTGTGTTGGACTTGCAGAGGGAGAACATTCCTTGGGCTACAAAGTGGAGTGGGGGAAAAAGGGGGAGGGGGAGGGAGGTTGGGGATAATTGGGTGGGAGACATGGGGTACAATTGCAATTTGTGGTAATGGGTGTGCTGCCAATATGAATCTGGCCCTCACATCATGGGCATGAGGGGTGACAATCAGCTTTGTATCTCATGAATATTCATAACCAATAAAAGAAAGAAAGAAAGAAAAATGAGTTCATGGGTTGGTATGACTGAAACATTCCCAAGAAGGTCAGCTTCAGGCATGGTTCAATCAAGTGGCTTAAACAGTGACAGCACAGTTTGATGCCTCTGTGTCTCTGCTTCCCTCTCTTCCTTAGCAGCACCTTTTCTTCTGTATTGGCTTCATTCTGCGAAGTTTCCTGCAGGGTGTCATGGTGACCATCAGCAGCTTCAGTCTTACATCTTCTCATAATATTATATCCTTTCCCCAATAATTCCAACCAAAGTCCAGGGATTCAGTCCCAGATGACTGGCTTGGGTCATATGCCCATCCTTAAACTAGTCACTATGGCCAGGGGGATGGGATATGCTAACTGGCCAGGATGGGGCCACTCACCCCCACAAACCATATGGACTGAGAATGAGAAAGGAGATATCCCAAAGGAAAAGCATGGCGTTCTCATCAAAAGCAGGGGTGTGCATGGCAGCTGGGCAGGCACGCACAGTACATACAAGGGGACTTCAAAAAGTTCATGGAAGGATTAGTATTATATCTTAATTCTGTTTTTCCATGAACTTATCGAAGTGCCCTCGTAGGTGCTATAAGTTGCTTCTGGCCTGATGGTTCCAGAAGCTGATATGATGCCTTTGGAGACCCACAGTGGTTTCTAGGCTACCAGATCACACAGGGTGTGCTTGGAATTGGCAGATCATGCTGTGGGCCTTTCCCTCCGTCCCACCTTCTGGTGCAAGAATCCCAAGTATGAAAACCAGACTCACAGCCCACAGTGTTGGGGAGCCCAGGAGGTGAAGAAGCTAATCTGGGAGATTCCAGAAAGTAGAGGATTGAGTGACAGGGCCGAGAATCTGCAGCAGCCACTGCTGCCACCCCGGTCCTCACATTTCAAAATCACATTATCAGAGCATCTTTGAACTTCTGTTGGCATTTACATGACTAATGTTCGACCTGTGAAGGCTGTGCTAGGAAATGGAAAAGGGAAGTGGGGATGAGCCCTCCTGCTGCAATGGGCTCTTTGGCAATGGTCTTTGGGGTGAGGTGACTCACTGGCAGCCATTGAGGCCACAAAAGAACTGCTGTGGCTAGATGACAATAAAAGTGCTTCCTCTGGCCTTCACTGCTCCTTGTGAGTGGGAGCACTGGGCCCAGGTGTCCTGAAGGAGGCATTTGGCCAGGCAGGATGACCAGCAGTTGTGCCATGCTGGACGGTGGTTAGGGAGCTGCCACAGTGACGAGGTGAGTGAAGAGGTGGCACGCTGAGAGTTCCAGAGGTCAGCCCTCAGTGTCATGTCTTCTTGGTGATGTGACCTTGGACAAGAGTCGCACCTTGACAAAGCCTTGGGACCACCCAGATTCCAATCCCGGAGCTGCTGTTTCTAGCTATGAGTGTGTGCATGCCCGTGGGCAAGCTGCTGAGCTCTTTGCACCTTGGTTTCATCTTTATAGAATGGGCATAATCACAGAACTGGGATGATTTCAGGTTCCCTGCCTTGGACGCCAATGTGAGTGTTACACACACACAGATGTTTAGAGCGGGGTCTTTAGTTCTCCCCAGCTGAGTCAAAGCTCTACTTGATATCAGGGTCTAGAAGGGCGTCTGGCACAAAGTGGACAGGCAGCAAACATTTGTTGGCCGAACGAACAAATGCATAGTGTCATGGGTAGCAGACACTCTCTATGCGGGCTGTCCCCATTCCCAAAGCAGCTCAGACATAGTGTCAGGGCTTTCTAGGGCCATCACTTCCATGCTTTGGAGCAAAGACAGTGGCTTTGGCCAAAAATGGTGGGTAATTGCAACAGAGAAGTTCAGTAAGTGCTTTGCTGCACCAAGCAGAGAGAAGGGGCTCTCCTGGGGTGCAGGGCACAGGGCCATGTTTATGAGTGCACACGTACGCACAGCAGGTGCCACTGCGCCCCTGTCCATCGTTTCGATGGAGGTGGGACAGAGCAGGGACTCCTTTTGTCAGAATGACAGGTGGAATTAGCAGGTCCTGCCTGCCTGTTCCTTTTAAGGAAACCCTGTGAAACCACCAGAGTCACCTTTTGATGTCCCTTCTTACCCACTCTGGGAAACCCAGCCAGCTAGGGGGACCACAGAGCGGGGGCAGAGGTTGCCTTTGCTGTGGGGAACATCCTTTCTGTGTGCACAGAGCTAACAGGGTCTCCAGAACTCCCTGCCTTCCCTAGGCTGTCCCACTGCAGGCCTCACCCACAGAGCACAGGACTCCGCGGTTACCCGCAGGATCATGGGGGGCAAGAGGGCATTTGGGGAAGTGACTGAGATCTGCAGGGTCATTAGGAATTAGCATCAGTAATGGTGGCTCAGCACTACTGAGGGAGAGAAGAAAGGGAAGAGATGGAATGGGGTGTGAGCAGCTCTGGCTTTGCTTTTTCAGGGATTTGTGAGACCAAAGAGCAACCCACAAACAAAGCAGAACTAGCTGTGTTATTTAAAGTTATTCACATAAAGAGATTTAAGTGACCTATGTCTGCTGTTCACATGTGGCTTCTATAGACAAGATGCATTTTATGTGTTTTTAAACTTTGCTTATATTTTATGTGCATCAGTAGAGAATCATTTGAGTATCAAATGATATCCTGATCAGTTATAGAATCTACTATGAAATACTTAATGGGATGGTAAACATTTCTTTTTCATTGTGGATCAGAGCTTTCCTGTGATCTCTAAAAGGCCTAAGGTTGACTTCTGTGCAGAAATGGACTTCAGTCAGAGTCACCAGGAACCAGCTAAGGCTTGGTCAGGGTTAGGCTGTACCAGGGTTTCTCAACCTTGGCACTGTGTACATTTTTAGCTGAGTAATTCTTTGTTGTGGGCAGTCTTCCTGTGCATTGTAGGATGCTTAGGAGCATCCCTGGATGCTATGCACTAGATGCCAGTAGCCACTGTGGTAGACACCATAATGACCTTCCCAGCAAAGACGTCAGTGTCCTAACCCTGGAACCTGTAAGTATGTCAGGTTTCATGCAAGAGGGAATTAAGGCTGCAGATCAAATTAAGATTGCAAACAAGTTGACCTTGAGATGAGGAAATTATCCTGGATTATTCAGATGGCCCCGATATAACCCCAAGCATTCGTATGAGTGGAGGAGGGAAACAGAGGAGACAGGACGAGGGAGATGGCGGTGTGAAGGGGACCTGACCTGCCGTGGCTGGCTTTGAAGATGGAGGAAGGGGCCACAAGCCAAGGAGTGTGGGTGGCCTCCAGAAGCTGGAAAAGATGTGGAAACAGATTCGTCCCTAGGGCCCCCTGGAGGAATGCAGCCCTGCCGACACTTTGGTTTTAGCCCAGAGGGACCCACTTCTAAACTACAGAATGCTAAGATAATAAATTTGTGTTGTCTTAAGCTCCTAAGTTTGTGGTTAATTTGTTACAGCAGCCACAGGGAAACTTACAAACCCATCCAGTCTGTCCCCCTCCCATTTTGACAACTAGCAAATGTCTCTCAACAGTGCCACATGTCCCCTGGGGGGGCAAAATCACCCCTGGTTCAGAAATGCTGCATGGAATGCCGTAGTTTCCCTGGAAACTGGGAGAGGAAGGCGTTTTCTCCGTTCTGTGATGAGAACGAGGTTGGGAGTGGGCACACCTGGCACATTCTCCCCGGGGAGGAGGAGCCCATGGTGTAGAGAGGGCGGCCACTCCCTGCCATGCTCCCCCAGAGGCTCCTGGCACTGTCACGCTGTCATTAACGACATGGGATTCCTGTCGCTGCTTGTGCATCTTGGGATAAAGCTAGAAAAGAAGCTGAACTGTCTTCAACTGCACCATAAAAGAGAATATAAAAAAACTCAATAAAACACTAAAATGTCAGCCAAAGCAGGATGGCTAGCTGAGACCTGGGCAAGGAGGGGCAGAGAGCAGGCTGGACTGTTTGTGGGAGTCATGGGTGGGGAGGACAGGCTGGGAGAGCCCAGCCCGTGCTGGGGGCCACCAAGCCTAGGCTCTGGGCCAAACACACAGTCCCCCAGTTTCTTGGGCCCAACCCTGATGCTGTAATTCTGTTTGTTTTGCTGAATATGAAATCCATATGGTTCTGATTTCTTCCTTGCAATCCATCATCTCTGTGTGGCTTTGGAGCCAGAAACCATGCAATGCAGCTTTGAAGTTGTTGTTCTGGGGTAAGTAGGAAGTTGGCTCTTCACGGTTGAGTGGGGCTGCCACGAGGTTGGCATTTGAATCGAGCACTGCTCCAGGAGTTGAGAGAGGAAAGAGGGCCAGCAGAGTCGGTTCTGGTCCTGGCCCAGGAGCCCAGGCTGGGTCAAAAGGGAGAGGAATTTGCACAGCGAAGGGCCCCTCTCTGGTCCTCAGCTTAGGTCACGGGGACTTAGGTTCCAGGTAGCTTGGCTGAAACAGCAGGCAGCTCCATGTCACCTGCTGTCTGGGGCGGGGGGGAGGTCAAATGGGGCTGTGGTCTTTGGCTCCTCCCTGCGGGGCAACAGCTTGCCATGCATGGGGGGCAGACTAGAGGCAGAGTTAGGAGGGAAGAAAAGAAAGGAGGCAGGGAGCAAGTAGGACATAGAGACAGGTGTGGCCTGTGTCCATGGTTTTTCGATGTTAAAGGGACACGGGCCAGGCCATTCCATGATGGGCTGGTTTAGCTGGATCTAGTTGAAGTATCAAAGCCAGTGGTTCCCAAATTTGAGCATGCTTTAGAATCTCTCACCCAGAGGGCTTGTTAAAACAGAGACTGCTGGGCCCTTTCCCCAGAGGTTCTGGTTCAGGAGGGCCGGGGTAGGGCCCCAGAGTTTGTACTTTCTAACAAAGTCCCAGGTGATGCTGATGCTGCGGGTCCCAGGGCCTCACTTTGAGCGCACTGGTCTAGAACCAGAAGGGGATCTTTATAATTAAAAATAATCCTAATAATGAGTAGTTCTGAATTCTTGACTGTTTAGGTATAAGGACTCCTTGTTCTGAATCATCCTGTGAGGGGACAGTGTCATCATCTCTGATTTTTTTCCCCCCCAAAGTGAAAGTAGCATTTTATCTTTTCATTTGTCATAAAAGGAAACTGACTTTTTTTGGCATACAGTTCTATGGATTTTAACACACGTGTGTGATTCACGTAGCCACCCCTCAGCCAGGATGCAGAATTTCCCTTCCCAAGAGCTTCCCTGCAGCCACTCTATATGCACACTCTCCTCTGACCCAACCCCGGTGAGTTCCCCATCCCTACAGCTTTGTCTTTTGGAGAATGATACGTAAACGGAGCCTCACGGTGTGTAACCTTCTGAGACTGGCTTTTTAGCATGTGATACCTCCAAGGTCGGTCCAAGTTGTTGCATGTATCAGTCCCTGGTTCCTTTTCATTGGTAAGTAGTATTCCATTGTATGGATGGTCTTTCATTCACTTGTGATGATCTCGTGGATTGTTTCTAGATTGGGATTATTATGGATAAAGCTGCTATGAAGATTCATGTATCAGACTATCTGGATGTGTTTTTATTTCTCTTGGTTAAATGCCCAGGAGTGAGATTGCTGGGTGCCATGGTAAGTGTATGGTTAACGTTCTGGAAAACTGCCAGCCTGCTCTCCAATGTGGCTGTACCATTTTACATTCCCACCAGCAAAGCATGAGAGTTCCAGTTCTGCATCCTTGATGGCACTCGGTATTATCAGTCTTTTTAAGTCATTTTAGATCACAATTGATTTTGAAATATATAAATGAGTCCCTGAAAGGCTCAGAGAATTTCCCAAGGCCCCCTGCCTCTTGGTGGCTTCTTGAAGACTGGAATCCAGACCTTCTGACTTGGAGGCTGTGGTCATTCTGGATGGCAGTGGTGCCAAACGAGAGCAACAGGAGGTTATCCTGGGTGCCAGATCTGGGAACCAGTAGCCTCTGTGCTGCACTTCAGCAGTATCCAAGAGGAATATAGAAGAAGGAAGTGGGCAAAGGGGAAGAAATGCACATCAGAGAATCAGAGGTGGAAGGCACTAGGCTCTTTCACCCTCACCCCTACTCATTTTAAAGTTGAGGCTCAGAGAGGTAAAGTAGCCTGCTGAATGTCACTCAGCTAACTGGTGGCCTCTTGACTCTTTGCTGATGGCAGGCAGTGGTGGAAGGCCACTTTTGTTTTCAGAAGCATTCTTAGTAATTAGCACAGGGGCCACAGGCTGCTTCCTCTTGGTGCTTGAGGAGTAGAGCTTTTGCAAAGTGGTGTACCTGGTCAGGATCATCACGCTGCCTCAGTGTCTTGGCGTGGGTCCACTGCAAACAGGAGTTGACTCTAGGAGGGAGTGTGTGCAGGGAGTGGTGACCACAGCTGAAACCAGAGCGGGTGACTTCACGGGGAGGAGGAGGTTCACGAAAACCAGGCACTTCTCTGGAGGCCGTCCCACCCACCCTCAGGGGGAAGGGGCCCAGCTGCCCTGGAAGACTGTGGACATGCTTTTCTGATTGCAGAATACTTCTCTTTCATTTTGAATATCATTTGTTTGGTTGCCATGGCAACGTCAAGTCTCTATTTTAATGCTAACCTGCGTGGCTGCAACTTTCTATATATAAATGCTGCTTTGCACAGTGAATTAGCCGATGCCAACGGGGAAGCAGCGGATGTGGAGACGGTGGCAGAAAATGACCTGCGTGTCAGATTTGCATGAGGACGGGTTGCAGGGCTAAGGTGAGCTGGAACTCAGGACACTGCTGCTTATCTTTGGTGCAGATGCTTGAAGCAAACTGGAGCAGGTTGAGTGCAAGGTGGCCGGCCAGTCCTGCAGGAGGAGAAGCCTTCCTTGGACAGCCTCTTGCTGGGCAACAGTTTGGTTCTGCCAACTGGGCAATTTCTTAATCCCCAATGTGGCCAGTCCTTGGAGGAACCAAATGGCTCCAAATGGTGTGGAAATGTTCTCAGGAGAAGCCTGGAAAGGGCTCTGGGGGAATCTGCAGGTTCAGCTCCCTCAGGCTCTGTAGATAAGGGAGAAGTCCAGAGAGGTGACAAGCTCTGCTAAATGTCACACAGGCAGTCAGGGAGAAAGGGATAAGAAACCAGGTCCATGCTGATCTCTGACTCACTCGTGTGCCATGTTTGTGGGCTTCTGTCATAAGGGCAGTGTGTGGGTGTACACATCAGTTAAAGGAGCTGCGGAAAGGGTGGCACACTCGGGGGGATTCCTTTCTGGTGTTGCAAGCTGGGGGCATGCAAGGAACACCGGGTTATATAATGCGATCCAGAAGCCAGTTAGACTTCTGGAAAGAGCATGAAAGTTCAAATCTAGAAAACTTGGATTTGTGTGCGTTCAGCCACTTTCTACCTGTGTGACAATTTTGTCAACTTTTCTGAGGCTCGATTTTTCCCCCCACGCATGGGGGTGTGCTGGGTATCTTCCCCCAGCATTTTGGTGAGTCAGTGTCATGGCCAGTGTGAACCTATTGAGGACTGCGATGGGGGCATGATGCACCTGAGCACAGACTGGTTTGCAAACCACAAGGCATCATGAATGTCAGGCCATAGCTCTGTTCTGCAGCTGGGAGAGGGTGGCACCAGCATCAGAGGACATTGGCCAAACCAAAGGAGTTCTCTGAAGATTAGGTTTCTTGGTGCGAAATGCACTATAATTTTATTGTTGTCAGAAGATCACACTCAGGTTTCCTCTGCTTCAACATCAAACATTCGGCAAATATTTGAAATGTGTTGGATCCAAAGACTTGGACACTGTTCTTGGAAAGAGAGAATTTGTTTGATTATGATCTATGTGCCCATGAGTGGTATGTGGCCCGTGGAGGCTGGGAGATTCAGAATTGGGAAAATTCACTTCTACCTGGGCGGGTCACAGAAAGTGTGATGAGGGGGCATCCTTTCTAGGAATTTCTGATTGAGATGGAGTTCAAAAAGGGGATTCTAAGAAAGGGACTGGGACTAGGTAAAGCGGTGTTTGCTGAACTGTGGGTTAAGAGTAAGCGCACATGTAATCAGTGTCAACCCGTGCAAAAACCAATGGGAAATACCAGAGTACATGGCATGTGGTAAGCACGAGCATTGTCACATGCAACTTGTGCTGTGTGGGATATTGGGTTTTGAAGTCAAATGTGCTTTTTCCTGTGAGTCAGACTTTCAAAAATAAGTTTGGAAACTGTTGACCTCGAGTGGTAGCCAGATGAGCCAGGACCATCTCCTTGACGTGGCTATGGATTTCCTTTCCCAGGAAAACCTGGCAAACCTGGACAGGGAAGGGATGTCTCTGCAGTGGGGGAGAGTGAGGATGCAGCCTCATCTTGAGCCGCTGACGTGGTGCAGGACAGACAGGAACAGCCAGGCCAGTTGGGAAGCGGGAGGTCTGGGAGCGAGAGGTGGCCGTCTCTTCTCGTAGGGCCTGAGGTGTGTCAGAGGACAGCAGAGTGAGAAGGACACCTGTGATTCTTGCAGTGATGGCATCACTGCACTCTCTCCAGTGGCCCCACAACACAAGCTCCCATGCCCCTGAGCCCTGCAGATTTGCATTCCTTATAGCTCCCATGAGGCACATATCCAACCCTCCTTCCCAGGCCCTACATTCCCAGGGTGCTGACTTCCAGCTGCTGGGGCTTTCTGGTCCATGGAAGTCTCTCTGCTCACCATGATTACTGTGTCATCTCACCTTCAGGACCTGTGTCTGTCACTGTGCCTGACTCACTTTCTCCACTCTTCCCGAATCACTGCTCTTCTTTCAGCCCACTCAATGGATGTGTGGCTTTGCCATCGACCACTTTCTCTGTCTCCCTCCCCTGCTAGTGGTGCCTACCTCATACCTTAACCTGTTTTGGCTTCTTCCCACACCTCTTCCCCTTCCGAACCTTCTCACCAGTGGATGGGGTACCACTGTTTCCAGAGACTGAGTAGGACAGACTTCCCAGAGTCCTTTCTGCCCCAGAAACCTAGTGCTTCCTTTCCAAGGAAGGTTAGGCCCAGGATCAGGGAGCACAATTCTGGGGCAGGATTGCAGCACATTTGCAGCCCTTGGAAAGTATGCACTGATACCCGGGAAACTGGCATCCATCTGCACCCACCAGGTATTGGTAGGAAGAGGTCCCTGCTAGAAGGATGGATGGTAGGGGGCAGATGTGCTAATGGATACCTAGTCTAGGGTAGTGATACTCAATTCTGTAGAACTAGGGAACCCCCTCTTAAATGACTGTTTATGCAGATCCCAACAGCTAAAATCAGAGGTTGTACCATGATGTCCAGTGGGCAAAATCAAATACAGAACTTCGAGTTTTGTTGGTTGTTGTTCTGTTTATGTTTTTGCCCGTGGAGTTTCATTTACAAAATTTTGCTTCAGTTGCCAACATCTTAAAATCATTAGATTTCACACTTGACATTCAGATTTCCAGCTTCTCTTTCAAAAAAAGAGAAGCGCTGGCAACACTGAGCCTGCCGTCCTGCATGGCAACAATGTGCTGATGATGAGTGGCAGGTTTTCCAGTTTGCTGCAGTCCCCACCCATCTCTGCTGCTCACCAACCCTGAGGCCAATTCGTAGTGAAACAGTTGCTATCATTCATTTCATTCAGGATCTTTTCTTATGGTTAGGGGAAATGTGAAATATTATTTCTTGTACCCATGTCTATGAAAAGGAGGAAAGTAAGAGGTCCATGATTTCCAAAAAAAAAAAAAAAAAGAAGAGAGTCCTTTTTTTTTTCTGAAAGTGAATTTATCGGTCTCTTAAAAATTAATTTTCTAGGTCCAGAAATAGATTTAGAACACACTCTTTTTGTTTGTTTTCTCCTCGAAATGAAGAAAACCGTTCTCAAAGAGTGGTGCCTTAACCTGCAGCCATTGACCACTTTCTCATCACGTGGGAGCTTGTTAGAAATGCGCATTGCTGGGCACCACCCAGACCTGCTGATTCAGACCCTTGGAGGGTTCTGACCCATGGGATGCTCAGAGTGTGGATAGGAGGCCAGCATCCATTACTGTCACATTCCATCCTTTTAAAACCCAGAGAGGAAGAGCAGCGAGGAGCCCTAGCTAAAGAGAAGGAGTAAGGGTCTCACTCCCGTGCCCGTCCGGGCAGGGTTCTGTGCATGCTGACAGGGCTGGAGGTGTCCTTCCAGCCTGTGAAATCTCAGTAACTCCCAGTCCCTCTTTGTCTAGCCACCAACGATTCAGCACTTCCAACTGTGGGTCCCATGGATGCAGCATGACGAATGAGCCTGTGCCTTCTGCTGTCCTGGAGAGGTGGCCACTGGGCTGCCATCCCAGGGGACCAGCAGTGTGTAAGCCTAGCAGACAAGGCTGGGGAACTGAAATCACATTGAGAGTGACCAGGTTGGCTGCTCAGGCTTATCAGGCGTGTCCAGGCATTCAGGCATTGGGAGTCCTTAGGTGAAAATATTACACTAGTTCTTTAAAAACATGTAGGCAAGAGCCAATCACATACATTTCATGTCTAGTGTTGGTAACTCAGATTACTGTATTCTAGATGATCATGTGGCCTTCTCCAGCTTTCTCTGTGGCTAAAAGTTTTAACACTTTAGTGAACAGCCTACATGAGCCAAGAAAGTAAGTCTTTTCCAAATATACTCTGTTGGGGAGTCCTAGGTCCTTGAGAAGCTTGTTTCCCAGACCTCAGCTGAGCCATCGATGACCTTTCCCCCTGGCCCGTTTCATTCATTTGTGATTTGTGGCCTCTGATGGTATTTAGGTATCTCAGGACGTGCCTTGCGTGAAAATAAACATCTGGGCAGCGCTTGTGTCTCTACCTTCCCGTCTCCTTCTCTTCCTTTACCCTCCCGCTTCGTGCCCGGCTGACCCCAGGAAAGTAAAAGACCACTCACGTTCTAGGTGGGTCAACAAACCCAACGTGGAGACTGAGAAGAACTCCATCTATTCAACAGGTATTTCTGTGTCTGGGGACAGATTTGAGCAGAACGCTCTTCTTGTCCTCGGGGAGCTCAGATGAGTAGGGGAAGATGCCGCTCATAATAGGCCACACCAATGAGGGCAGCTGTGACAGTGAGGACAGCACACATGGGAGGGGTCGGTGGCTGGAGTGGGGGCCGCATTTCCCAGGAGACAGCCCGGAACGAGGAGCCTGGTCCACTAGAGGGAGCAAAGGGGGGTCCTCTTCTGAGCTGGAGAGTTGAACCCAGGTTTCCAGAATGCAGCACAGATGAAAGTGGCTTCATGGGGACTGGGCGTGGCGAGGAGAGCGTGAGAGCAGCTGCCCCGCTTCTGGCTCTGCACTGGCGGATGGGGGCTGTCTGCGGGAACTCCTAGCTCTGCCAGCTTAAGACCAAAACCGTGCACAGCTGATCAGCATGTGGTGCTCCTTTGACATCCTCATAGGGTGTCATTTCACCCCATGGGCGCCAGTCAGGGCTCTTTGCTGTGGAAATGCTTCCTCCCACACTCTTAGCCACCTGTTTCTGCCCCCTGGGACCTCTCCCACCAGTTAACGAGGGTCCCCGCTGACAATCAGCTGGTACTTTCTACTGGGTCAAATTGATAACTAGGGGCTTGGCTGATTGTGGCTTCGACTGTAACTTCCTTCCTGGAGTATTTGCCTTTGGATAGAGGATTCCTAGACATTGCGGAGGAGCCTCAGGTAGGATGGCGGGATTCAGGGACAGCCTGGGGGAGGAGGAACTGACTCTAGCCTTGGCGGCAGGACACTGGGTTCATGCTAGCCCGATTACAAAATGAAAATAAATGCTTTCCTCCCAAGGTTTTTGTAAGGGTCAAATCAGCTAGTCTCTGTCAAGTTACTGTCCCACAATAGACAGCACTTTAGCCACTAAGAACAACAAAAAGATAAGATCTGCTGGTGAAATACAGGCAGTGGAATTGACTTTGAGGACATCCCATAGTGGGGGAAAAAGGGAAACCTAATCTTTTTTCTCTCTCTTTTATCCAATCTGTCTCATTTTTAGGAGCTTGAAGTAAGGAGGAGGGGTTCTGTCTTGGCTATCCTTGCCCAGGGCAAGAGATTCAAATGAAGTCGTAGCAGGCCACTTGGGGAAGGTTGCCAGGGCCTGGCGTTGGTTGGTTTGCAGCTCTTGGTCAAGGGCTGTTTGTTTCCTGGTGTCCTTTCCTTTCAGCTGCCACCTTTCAAGCACGGTGGTAGCCCCGGTGGACTTGGGTGTTCTCAGCCCCATGGTTTTACTGGTCCCAGTGATGGTTCTCTCCGTTCTAGGCTTGTCATTCACATGCCCTTCCCCCTGCTCCTTTGATCAACTTGGTCTACGTCAGAAGGGTTGCTAGGTGTCATTCTGGAGAGTTTAGCCCAGTTGTGGGGAAAGCCCATACAACGTGGGTGACTCAGCATTGGTGACCTGAGCTGATGGTTTTCCTCAGAGGCTGTTCAGTGACTTAACGAGGATGGGAAGGTGAGGGCAAAGCTAATACATATCTACTATAGTTTCTGCCCTCATTTAATTGTTATAAAAATTCCGTGAAATAGGTGTATTCCCATTTTTGTATGTGGAAAAGAAAAAAGATGAGGATCATAGAACGAAGTGACTTGTCCAAGGTTATAAGGCTGGGGGCCGTGGAAAACCTAGGTTTGAACTGCCTGTACACCTGGCAGGAGGTTGGAAGCTGGGCTTGGGAGCCAGCAGATGGGGTCTGTGGTCACCGTGTGGTTTGCGGGGCATATGTCTTCTATTCTTATCCCCACCCTCACCCCAGGGCAGTTGTGCACACCTTGTTTTGGGAATCTCTGTAGCATAATGGAGGTTGTGGTTTCTAGAAGCCTTTGGAATCTTCCAGGCCCCTTTGTTTGAATGGAGCATCGCCTCTCAATGAGTGGGGGATAAAATAGGCAGAAGAGGATTTGTCAAAAGGGAAAATCAAGTGGGTTTATGACTTCACTTCTCTTGTGCACACAGATGTTTCCTCCCAGGCTCTGTCCCTTCACGGGGGCTCACTGGCTGCCAACAGATGGGAAGTGGCTCGCATCAAGCAGAGAGCTGGGCTCCATGGAGAGGGTCACCTTTCACAGAGCAGTGTCAGGAGTGCTCCCAAGTGGGGCTTTGGCTTCTGCTGTGCCATCTGACCACGAGCTAGTCCTCCAGCCATGGTGGTGACATCTGCATCAAGGTTTAGGGCAGCCAAAGGCCGAGAAGGAGGGGACTCTGTGGGGACTGGGGAGACTTGGTGTCTAGTCCCTGTCTCTGGGCCTCAGTTTCCCCATCTGTAAAATGGTGAGATGGGATCAAGTGATCTCTAAAGTCCCTGTCATCCCTAATTTTTGTGTCATCCTTGCATTGGTTGAGAAAGTTCTTTACTGTCACTCATTTTGTCTTTGTTTTCTTAAAGATAAAGCCCCCAAGTCTCCCTGCCATTTGAAAGATAGTGCAGTTACCCATCAGCCACAAAAGAGGAAAAAAGAAAAAAAAGATAACACAGTCGACCCTCTGTATCTGTGGGTTCCACATCTGTGGGTTCAACCAACTGTGGATTGACAGACAATATTCGGAAAAAAAAAAAATTGTCTGTACTGAAGATGTATAAACTGTTTTTTCTTGTTATTCCGTAAACAATACAGTATAACAACTATTTACATAACATATACATTTTATAAGGTATTATCAGTAATCTAGAGAGGACTTCAAGTATAGGGAGGACGTGCATAGGATATATGCAAATACTATGCCATTTTATATCGTGGACATGAGCATTCGTGGATTTTGGTATCCATGGAAGGTCTGGGATATGTCATGGGGGATTTTATTAGCATTATTGTATGGTATATTTACAATTGTATGTGCTGATTTTGGGGGGGGAGGAGGTCCTGATTTTAATTTTTAAAATAAAATTTTTTATTTAAAAAATTTTTTAAATAAAGAAAAAACTTTAATGTGGTAAAATAAATATAATTAAAACAGCCAGAGGAATCCTACAATACAAAGATAACCTTTGTTAACATTTTTGTGTCTTTCCCTAGTACTTTGTTTGGGGTGGAGAGAGCCTTATTTTCCATAGTTGAGATCATCTTGCAGACTCTAAAGCAGGAACGGCCCTTGGAGGATGATATATATATAGAGGGTTTTGATGAAAGCATATTAGTCTTTCCTGACTTAAGAAAAACAAAACAAAACAAAAAGACTTGGTTCATTCAATATGAGTTTTAAACACGCAGAAAATCATTACTTAAGTTCCTTGGCAAAGAAAATGGCCACTGTGGTGCTTTACATAGCACAGCATTGCTTTGGTGGAGGCAGAAAACAAAGACTTTTTGTTTGTCGATTCTCCCAGCACAGTCCCCAAAACTGGAATAGTCGCCCATTGTTGGCATGTGCCTAGACAGAAAAGGCACATCAGATATGCGTGCTCCCCACACATGGCCTGAGGTTTCATCCACGCTGGCCTTGAACGACGGTGTGGGAGGAACACACATCCTGGTTCTCGGCTGGATGGGAACACATGCAGATGAAACATGACAGCACCAAGCTTCACCCCTGAGCTGGAAAGTCCACTAGAAAGCCCACAGTTTGCTGGATTTCTGAGTTGGGAGTTTTGTCTACACTGAGCAAGAAATGACTCACAGATGCATTTATATCCCTACTTCTTATCTGTCAATGCCTGCAGGTGGTATCTCTACTTGCATGTCCAAGGGAACTTTCCTATTTCTTTCATATGTGACATATTAGCACAACCGGCTAGATATGTATGCCTTGGATTAGTCTTTTCAGACAGAAGCTCATTTGCAGCTCAGTATATTCCCTCATTCAACAAATGTTTATTGAACACCCACAGCAATGGACAAAACTGTGACCGTGCCCTGTGAAGCTTGGACCTCATGGGATCAGACCTCAGGGCATTGTCCAGGCTTGTCCTGTGGGATCCATACCTCTCAGAATGGTGAACACCCCTCCCAAGCCCCCTGCACTTCCCGCCCTACTCGTTTCCTGGGAACTGCTGTGTCTGGATGGATACTGAGAAGGGAGGGACAGTGCTCAGATGGCATCTGCACCCATGGAGCTGGCTGCTCAAGTGTTCAGGTCCATACAATCTTGCATCTCAAATTAGAGGCAGAGAGTGGTGAAGACTGAAGGCGTGAAGCACTGTTTCCCCTTTTCCACCTGGTCTCTGTTTTGTGAGATTTGCTCCATTGGCTCCACTGGCTTAATGATTCTCGAGGTTTTTTCCTCCGGTCCCTCATTTTTATCTTTTTTGAAGTTTAGGTGAGTTTTATCTTTTCTTCTTTTTCTTTCTCTTACTGCCAGTTTAGTCGGAAGTTGACAGAGGTGTCCCTGGGCGACTGTCCGATGCCCCTTACCATAGGAGCCCTCTGCATCTCCCTTAACTGTCCCCCTAACCTCCCAGTGGTGATTCAGACACACGTGCCAAGCACCACATTCCTGCCGTTGTGGGTATGTGGCTGGTGAAGAATTCAAGTTTGGTTTTCTGGGATTAAAAAAAGAACCTCCAAAACCATTTTGTGGATGTGGCATGGCGCTTCTGTGCATAGCCTGAGACAGTGTTTCTCAAAGTGCGCCAGGTTTACAACTAAGAATCCTTAAGGTACTTTTAGATCATGGTGAGATGACAGTTTTTAAGTTATATTTATTTTAGTATGTAATAAAAAAACAAACAAAAAAACACAACCAAATGAAATCCATGACTTCATAGATATTATTGCTTAGGGCCAGGCTGATGTGAAGTTGGATATGTCAGCTCAAAAAAAATATTAAGTAATAGTGTAGCGGATACACAGGGATGGGGCACGTTATGACAGTGGAATGTGAATGACGAGCCTGGGAGACGCCGAGCTGGGGGACCCCTTAGAGTCCGGGCTGTTAGGAGGCCTTTTAAACTTGGCACCATTTCTGATATGTGTGCTTGATATTGGGAACTTTTTATGGTACATGACACATAGAAACTTTATAAGGGGCCTTGGATCCTTCCACAGCACATTTGAGACACTGGCCACCGGTCACCTAACAGGAGCCTTGTGTCCTGTACACCCCTGGCCTGGAGCCAACTACTACCTGCAGCCCTAGCCTGAAACCAGCTGCTACCTGCGGTCCTGCCCACCTTCTCGCTTCCTTTTATAAGGTCATCTCATCTTAATACCTTGCTTCCCTTTGCGTCCTCGTGCACACTAGCTCCTTGTGTGCCTGCGATAGTTTCCACGCCCATCTCTCTTCCAGAATTTTCTTTCCAAGATAGATAGGGACACACCCTCTCTGTACTCCGTGAACATTTGGACACTGTTAACTGCTTCTTTCTTCTGGTAATTCCCTCCCTGATTGTTTTCTGTGACCGATTCTCAGAACTCACATTGATTCATTCCCCATGTAGCTCCTGAGTGTTGGGCACTGGGCTAGTTAAGAGGGAAAAGGATGAAGACCTAGTTCTTGCCTTTTAGAGTCCTGGGGAGGGTTGCAGAAGGGTGTTGCTGAACTAGTGGAGGGAGAGACTGAACCTGAGGAATGCAGGGGGAGAATTCATTCTTCTACTTCTTAGGCAAGAGCAGGCCTTGAGGTTCAGCTCTGTCCTTTCTTTGTTGATGACCTCCGAATTGACCTGTAGGATTTCACCACCATCTCTGTGCAGGTGCCTCCAGCTCTGTGTGTCGAGGGCCAGACTCACCCCCACTGCCCACAGAACACTTTGAACTGGGATCCATAGCCATCAGACTCTCCCACATCCCCCCAGACTGGCTCCTACCCTGGCTGTCTCTTTGGGTTGCTGGTTCTAGCTTCATATGTCTGTTGTGAGGTGAATTCTGTGTCTTCTGAGAAGCTTCCCTTGGACCATTCCAGCTAAAAGCGGTCTTGCCTTCTGCTGGATTCTGAAAGTTTCTTGTCTGCTGACTTACCGTCTGACACTATTACAGACTCCCTTAATAGTTATGCTTTTTCTTACTTGTGTTGTGACTTATCTTCCAAATTTTAGAAGTTGGGTCCTGCATATAATACTTGCCTGCGTCTTCCACAGCATTCAGGAAAGGATAGTTAGTAACTATTACTTGGTTGATTGGTCATGGAGCCAAGAGGCCACATATGGAGGAGGAAGGGGGCCCTCGAGACCTTGTACCCTGGAGACTGCATTGGCTGGTGAATAATTTTTTCCTTCATGAATATGAAGCATTTAGAAAAAGTGAGTCATTGCCATACCCAGATGTTCCTTCTTATTAATTATCATTCTAAGACAACACTATTCATCCTACAGAGGACAAGGGCCTACAGCGAATGTGGCCTATTTTAGTTGACAGTTTTCAACTCAACTGAAACGAAGAATAATAACAAGAGGGCTGGCCTCAGCTGTTGCCATAAACTCAGGAAAATTCAGCTTGGTGGAAAAGATTATCAGTCTTTTTGCTCGTGGATCATGGGTTTCCTGCTGTCTATTGTTTGTACATGTGGCCCCATATGTAGAAACCTACCTATTTGCAGAGGCCAAAAGGAGAGACCTGTAGTGTGCTTTTCACAGCCAATGCTAATGATAGAGGACTAGTAATAAAGCAGAACTAAAGGGACTTCCAGTTTGAAATGCTAGGATGAACCCAAAGTGTCAACCCATTAGAATGTATCTGTGAGTCTTACATACCCTGAGATATTAACTTTGGAGAATCCTAAAGAATAAAATGCATGCAGGACTGGTGTGTCCTGCTTAGCTCAGGTTGGAGCAGATTAGCTTCCTGATTTCCAATGGCCCAGGGAGGTCACTTGCCATTGGCTGGGGCTATACTGGGATTCACAGTGACAGTGATCTCTGTATGTTGCCTGTAGAGGTGCATTGTTGTCTGCGATTGTATCTGCTCATCTGTGTAATGCGGCGTCAAAGTAGTGTCAGTGACAGCTGTTAATTCTTAACAGCCTTAAAACTGTCCCCTCTTTGCTATAATAAAGCCAAGAACTTATGGGCTGGGGAAGATTTTGTGGCCATTTTAATTCCACAAAATCCGAAGGACTGAAGGTGACGGTCTTGGCTGTCTAGGTTCAAATGAAATTTTGCTTTTATCTTCTCATGGGTGGGATCTGGTTTCCAAGCAGAGAAGTACCTTGGTCCCATCTGTGTGTTTCTGTGGCGTGTCTGACCTCGAAGGTGAGTGAGTGGGTTTGCCACCCAGCCTCGCCTTGCACACCGTGGAGAAAAGATGCAAATAACTCAGCTGCCATTGGGGAACGCCCCACCTCTGGATACAATGCTCACCTCCTCTTAGTGACTGGTTTGGGACCATTTTACACTCATAGATTTAAGCATTGCTTTTCTATTGTTTTTATACATGGGGGGCGGAGAGAGAGAGAAGGTGGGAGGCAAATCCCATAACCATTTTCCTTCTCATCTCTCCCTCACGTTTGACCTTTGGATACCCTGGTGTGGTGATAATTTCTACACAGCACAGCCTTGATTGTGTTTTCTCCTCTGCTCAAAACCCATCAATGTTTTCATCTTGTAGAAGAGCCTGGATTTCTTAGATGTTGTTGCTCTCGTGGCCTCTCATGATCTGACTCCACCCGTAGCTATTATTCCTCTCACCTTCCATGCCTCTTGTCTTAGTCTGTTTTCTATAGCTATTACTGAATACCACAGACTGGGTAATTTGTGAAGAATAAAGGTTTATGCAGCTCACGGTTCTGGAGGCTGGGAAGTCCAAGAGCATGGCGCCAGCATCTGGCGAGGGCTTTCCTGCTGCGTCATCCCATGGTGGGAGGTGCCATATAGCAAGACAGAGCAGGTGTGCCAGCTCAGGTCTGTCCACGCCTCCTTATAAAGCTACTAATCCCACCATGGAGACCCCCACCCTGATGACCTGATCTAGTCCTAATTGCCTTCCCCTTCCCCCTTCAACATATACATTTGGATATTAATTTTCCAACACATGAAATTTGGGGGACACATTCAAGCCATACCACCTCTTAAACTCTAATGAACTGATCCACCTAGTTTTTCTCAACCCCCCACCGCCGTTTTCTCTCTAGAACTTTGCTTATGTTGGCCACATGGCCTGGAATATCATCCCCTTAGCTTGTTCCGCCTACCTATCCTTCCTGATTATCTCAAGAGCCTCTGTTTTCTCCTCTAGTAAAGGAGGATGATAGCATTTTCCTCATTGATTTGTTAGGCTGATTAAGTGGCATAAGACAAATGAAGTGTATAACAGCGCCTGGCCCAGAGTGAGCACTCCATAAAAGATCTTTGTTGTCATTCCTGTAGCAGATTGGAGCCCAACAATTAGAAAGGGGAAATAGAGTCCCCCCAGTAGCCACATTGATGGCATTCAGAAGGTGGAAATCAGCCCTGCCACTGAATGGGGGACACAGACACGGAAAGCCAGGAGTTGGTATATCCAAAGGCACACTGTCATGACACTCCAGGAGCCCCTGAGTGTGCCACACCCCTAAACAGAAAAGCCTGTGATTGACCTTAGGATGCTGGCTGAGTTGCCTCAGTTTCCCCAAGATTGAACATAAAATGGACCATGATGAGTCCTGCTGTAGATGCCCAGCCTCGCCTTCTCATCAGGCTTTCTAGTTGCTGTCACCAAGAGGCTGGGTGGCTTCCTTCTGGGTGCACATCTCACTCTCCCTGGAGATCCCACCCTGCGCATCTCCTGATGTGGCTTACGTGCCACAGGGTCCCCTGAACTAAACTTATCTCTGTGGGTCTCAGGCTTTTTTTTATAGTGGTAAAATATACGTAACATAAAACCTATCATCTTCACCATTTTTAAGCGCACAGTTCAATAGCATGAAGTACATCGACATTGCTGTGCAACCATCACCACCATCCATCTCCAGAACTTTC
>NW_007726963.1:436279-437185 GCF_000696425.1 Galeopterus variegatus
TAGCATGAAGTACATCGACATTGCTGTGCAACCATCACCACCATCCATCTCCAGAACTTTCTCATCTTGCATGACTGAAACTCCACACCCATTAAACACTAGCTCCTCATATCCCTCCCACCAGCGCTGGCAACCACCCTTCTACTCTCCATGTCTGTCAATCTGACCGCTGTAGGTACCTCATATGAGTAGAATTATACAGTATTTGTCCTTTATGTGTCTGGCTTATTTCACTGAGCATAATGTCCTCAAGGTTCATCCAGACTGTAGCAGGTGTCAGCATTTCCTTCCTTTTAAAAGCAGAGTAATATTTAATTGTCTTTATTATACCACATTTTGTTTATTCATTCATCCATCGATAGACACTTGGGTTGTTTCCATCTTTTGGCTATTGTGAATAATGCTGCTATGAACATGGGTATATAAATATCTCTTCAAGATTCTGCCTTTGGTTCTTTTGGGTATATACCCAGAAGTGGAATTGCTGGACCATGTGGTAGTTCTATGTTTACTTTTTTCAGAAATTACCATACTGTTTTTCACAGGGGCTGCATGCACCGTTTTACATTCCTACCAGCAATGCACAAGCGTTCCAGTTCCTTGCCAACGCTTGTTCTTTTCCATGTTTTTGTTTTGTTTTGTTTTATTTATAGTAGCCATCCCAATGATTATGGGGTGATATCTCATTGTGGTTTTGTTTGTAATTTCCTTAATGATTAGTGCTGCTGAGCAACCTTTCGTGTGCTTATTGGCCATTTTTATATCTTATTTGGAGAAATGTGCTTTGCTCACTTTTTAATTGGGTTGTTTGCTTTTTTATTGTTCAGTCTAGACTTTTGGGGGGTTCCAGGGAACCTTCAGCTGCTGCCCTTTCGGACACTCCTGACAGTAACAACAATAACACTA
>NW_007726963.1:437699-445729 GCF_000696425.1 Galeopterus variegatus
TCCAGGGAACCTTCAGCTGCTGCCCTTTCGGACACTCCTGACAGTAACAACAATAACACTAGCTTTTATTGAGCACTTACACCGTTCTCCCACATGCTCAATGTTTATGTGGATTTTTTTTTTTTTAATTCTCACAACAACCTTTTGAGAAAGATACTGTGATCATCTCCATTTCATACTTGAAGAAATCGAAGCCTAGAGGCCATGCCCCCGGTCTCCCAGCAGTAAGTAATGCAACAGCAACAGCTTAACCCTGATCTGCCTGCATTCTAAGATGATAAAACTGACTGACAGCCCTCGCCTGAGGAGCTGGTATTGAAACCTTCTTAAGTAACAACAGTTCATTCATACACCTGAGAGAAGAAGTGATATTTTATGGGAAACCCCCCAGGCCTCAGGATCTCAGCCTCTCTGGAAAACCATATGTAGTTCTATATAAAGAATCGGTTCCTAAAATCCCAAAGGTTTGCATCTGAAAGCAAACACAGAAGTATGTAGTATTTTAAGTGCTAAATCTTCAGGTGCTCTAAGAAGCTTTCTAAGTGGAATGATAGGATATATTCACCAAGGATCCAAGTGCCTACCTGAACTCATTTAGTTGGTGGGTGTAATATTGCTCTCTGAGTTCAATACTTTCTTTAGCTGTAACTAACAACTTTGTGATCGTCAGGCCCTTTTCCTCTGACAGCCTTATTATCCCTTCTTTTGCCCACTGTCTTTCTAGGTTTGGTGGTGGTGAGGGCAGTGTGAAGGCCGGAGACCCAGGTCTTGTCCTTCTGGGGGCACCAGCTTTCCAGCCCTGGATGAGACTAATGCAGCAGTTCTTTGGGGGAGCATTCTTCATTCTTTTTATGTCGGTTTTTATCTGGCCTTGGGTTCACGCAGCTGGGGCTGGGGCTGGGGCCAGAGCCATGACTTAGGGTTGGGAAGAAGTTGGCGGAAACATTCCCCAGCAGGGTTTGGACAGGCCCAGGGAGTCCCGCCTAAATTACAGTGGACAAAGCCGTCCTTGTCCACAGGCCTGGGGGTGGGAGGCATCTGGTCAGTGACACAGGCTTGGCCATTGTATGTCGTGACCTCGGCCAAATTTTTTTAGCTGAGAAAGAAGAAAAAGAGAGAGAGTGACGGAAAAAAAAAAAAAAAAAAAAAAGAAGGCTTCCAGAAACTTTGCATCTGGAAAGTCCAGAATAGGTTGTTGATTTCCCAACAAGCACTGGAGCAGATTTGGGAGGAACTGTGCAATGTAGTGGGTTCTTTGTGAAAGAAAAGCCACAGGAACATCCTCTGGGGTGCTCAGAGCACTGGCACTGAGGTAGCTGCTTGCCTCAGCCTCATTTCCCGCAGAGGGTGCCATGGAGAGGAGGCTGGTAGGGGCCTGGCCCTGAGTCTAGGGGCTGCAGACAGGACCCAAGACTCTTCTCAGAGGAGGCAGCCCCCAAAGAAGATTAGCTGTTCTCTGATGGTAAGACTCAATTCTGCTTGCCTACAGATGTGTGCTCAGCTTGATTTTCTCTGCATTTTTCTAAAACAACTTCAATCTTTTAAAGAGGCAGCTCTGAAAACCCTCTGAAATTTGGGCTCTAACTGCCAAGCTTTGAAAGTCTGGGTCCCCTGTGTGCCGGGCGGCACCTCTCACAGGCCCAAAGAGTGATCGGGAAGAAAAGAAGTCTTGGGCGGCTGTGTGAGAAATCAGGAGACGAGGAGGAGAAAGATTTACACAGGAACGTGCGTGGAGAGAAAGGGTGTCACGTGTGATGGAGAAGCAGCGTGGGGGGTGGGGCTGTACCATGGGGATGGAAGTCCAAACCTCGCTTCCTTCCTTTAACTTCTCCCTCGGGTGAAACTTGGCTTCTACCTGCCTATCTGGCTTCTACCCCATGGCCCAGTTCTCAGGCACTGTAAAGTGAAAGCCCTTTGGGGATTAGAAAGCCCTAAGGTAAGGGGGACACAGTTTCCCAGAATGTAGCCGAGCATCTCGGTGTGGCTGTTCCTTCCAGTTTGCTGGTGATGGTGGCCATAGCAATGACGATGAAAGATCCTCCAAGACCTATGGGGAGCACGCATTGTTTCACCAGCCTTTCTGCCACCGGAAGTTAGATGTCCCCTTTCTTGGGAAAGAGAGCCCTCTCATTAGCCTAGACTTTTGGTGACCACTCTCTTGAGGCTCTGTACAGCTGAGAGATGTCCGGTTTGTAGGGAAAGGCTAGTCTGTTTCTGCCTGTAATCTTCCTCTAGGATGCGCTCTCCCACCTTGCTGGCCAGTAAGCCTCTCTGATTTTTCCCATAGAAGCCTAAACTAGTGGGGCAGTGCTCATTATCCAGGAGCATCCTCTAAGGGGCCAGTTTACCTTTCAGGAAAGTCCGTAGCAGGGCTTCTGAAAGGGTAATGTTCATCTGAATTGCCTGGGGACCTTTCAAATGAAGATCTGGTGCTGGGGCAGGGCCTGGGACTCTGCATTTCTAGCAGCTCCCAAAGCACCTCATGCTGCTGGGTGGAGGGACTGCATTGAGAGAATTATTGCTGTAAGGAACACAGACCAGTTGATCAATTTCTGATCAAGTTATGGCTGCCCAGGCTCTGACTGTGTGTGGGGGGGTGCTGGCAGGTCTGGCTGGTGGATCGTAGTGGGGTGGTTCATGGCGAAGGAGGGATTAGCAAAGAAGATGAACATTAAAGGGCGTTCATGGAGCTGGGAAGAGCCCAAGCCAAGCTCTTGAGAAGAGGGCTCATGAGGCAGAAGCTGTCTGCAGGGTGCACGTAAGCTGAAGTGTACTGCGTGTTCGGGATATAATTTGAAAGGTAAGCCAGAAGCGTTAAGTACTAGCAGGCCCAGAAGAATTCTACTGGAACCTGCCTTTGGTGCATGCAGGGTGAATTTTAACTTGGGAGTGTGGCAGTTGACAGATACAGAGACAGAAGCCCAGGATGCCAGGGCAGAAGTCCAATTGCCAGGCGAATAGAGCTAGGACCACTTGTGTGGCTTGGGGGAATGCCAGGGAAGGGGTGGTCACAGGCCCATCAGGACAGAACTCACCGTGGTGAGGTGGAAGCACAGGGCTCCAAGGTGGTGAGGCGGGACGCCAGGTGTTCGGGGCATGGGCAGCATTTCAGGAATGGCCGAAGCCTCTGTATCATGTGTTTACACTTGAAAGTGACCTTTCCTGCTACAAAAATGGCATGTCCTTAAAACAGATGTATCAACATTTAGATCAGTCAATATTAGGCTACATATATATTTTTTTAAAGTACTTGGAGACCATCTGGTCCAACTTCTGTATTTTAGAGATGAGGAAATAGAGGCCTCCCGGCAGAGATGACACGGGTTGCTCAAGATCTCACAGCAGGACAGTGCAGCTTTGGGTCTAGCGCTCGGGTTCCAGTTCACATCCTGTGTGTTTGCATGGGTGCCACAGTGCAGGGGCAGGTCCCACACCTCGACAGTGAAGTTTCTGGCTGTTGCCGTTTGTCTAGTGTATGTGCGTCGGTAGCAGAGGCTGCAGAGACGTCAGCTGAGCTGGGTTGGCTGGAATTGCACACCTCTTTATTTCTTGGAATCTGTTCCAGCCCCCATTAGACTTAATTTCCCTGTGGTCCTCAGGTTCAGAACCATTTAGGACCTGTGTCTCTGAGTGACAAGTCTTTGATTAGAATCTCTTGGAGCACAGGCCATTAGCACTGCAGAGTAACTGGAACTAGTGTCTGTGGTGAGGAGAGTCACTGCTTCTGCTTTCTCTTAGTGCCCGCGGGCTGCTCCAGCTAGCAACTGGGGACCGCAAGGCCAAGCCAGCTGATTCGCAGGCAGGGCGAGCCACAGAGGAGCCCACCTCTGTGCCCCAGTGAGCTCATCTGCTTTTCTTTACAACAGCACAAACTCCCCAAGGAAGCCAGCTCTTGTACCCAGAGCATCTGCAGGTGGCAGCTGTATCACTTGCACTTGAAGCTCCTTTCTGGCGGGCAGGCTGCTTTGCATGAGATGCCGGGCCTGTCGTTGGTTGAGCTCGCACCTTTCAACACCCTTCCTCACTTCCAATCTTCTTCAGTCTATTTTGAATGGAACAGAATGCTTGGTAAATTTGGTCATGGGGTTTTCTTCTGAGGCATAACAACTTTAGAGAGTGCCAGAAACAAAGGCCTCTAAGGCATTTTGGGGTTTTTCAGCTTAATATTAAAGGAAGCCTAGTGAAGGCATTATATCGTACTTATTTCGCTTTCTCTCTAGCAGCAGCAAGTGTTGGCAAAACTCTCTTGTTCCCAGGCTTTCATCTCTGCAAAGGGAAATTTGAACAGGAATCATATAGAGGGCCCTCGGCCTACCAGGAGCTCCTGGGGAGGGAGAGCATTGGATGTGAACAATCCTCAAAATGTCCTTTACAAGTGTCTTCTAGGGCAGGATAACTGAAAAGCAGTTTATATCATAGGTATAAACTAGCATAGAAAATCTAGGCTGTATTTCGAGATCATTAACCTTTAGGGCTAAGAGAAGTGCTAAACTCCAGCCCAGATCCTTCCTTTGACAAACAGGGATATTTCAGCACTAACTGGCCATAGCAGTGACCTGTGGTCAAGGGGAGGAGAGTCCCCAAGTGGTCGGCCTCCCCCTGCGAACTGAGTTAATGCCTGCAGTGTCGTGTCCTGGGTTTGGGCTTGTATTCCACTTCCAATTTTTGTAAGTCACTTCACTTTATTAGTGGCTCAGGCAGCGTATCTTTCTGCCCAATTTCAAATTGGATTTGGCTGAGTCAGTGAAAGGGTATCTAGACCAAAAGAGTTTGACACCTCTTCCTTTACAGAGCCTATAAGAGTTTGGGAGGAAACATGCACCAAAAAAGTAGTGTTTCAAGAACATTCATGTTTCTTGTCAGGAGGTTTCTGTCATCTCTCTCTTTTTTTTCTAAATATGGCTGCTGCTTTTGCAAGCTGAGCTGGACATTTAAATGCCTTGAAATTTCTCTCACCAAAAAAGTAGTGTTTCAAGAACATTCATGTTTCTTGTCAGGAGGTTTCTGTCATCTCTCTTTTTTTTTTCTAAATATGGCTGCTGCTTTTGCAAGCTGAGCTGGACATTTAAATGCCTTGAAATTTCTCTCGTGGTGGTTTTAGGCTCTATTACGAAAGATGTCCCATGGACTATAGAACCACAGCGTTTGAGGGCTGGCAACTCCCCCATTTTACAGATGAGGAAACAGAGGCCCAGAGAGGCTAAAGGAGCTGCACATGTTACAGCTTGTCTGGGAACACAGTGTCTCTTCACGCCTAGGCCTGCGTGCTGTTTCCTGTTGCTTTTGTCGTCCTGAGTCGGGAGTAGGATGTCAGAATGGTCCACAGTGTTTTGATATTGCTAAGGAAGAGGCAGGAAGGAACAAAGCAGCATTCCTCAGCAGCCCATCAGACAGTGGAGAGTTAGGACAAAATGTCTCTGTTCACCAGAAGCAGGTGGGCAGAATCACTCGGGTTTTCTGGCTTGGAAGGCAGAAGCTGGAACAGGCTGTCGGGAGCAGACTACCTTGCCCTTTTTAATTTTGTTGAAGCCTCGGGACCAGGCAGACCTTACAAATGAGACAAAGCGTACAGGCTTTCTCTGGGGTTCCCCAACTCCCTCCGTGTTCTCATCCTACTTTTGGAGCTGTTCTCTGTATTTCAGGAGCGCCTGTGGGACCACACACCCCCATCCCCATGGCCCTAAAACACTGCCATGAGGCCTTTGGTCACCTGCTCCAAACCTCTATAAGAGGCCGGGGGGTGACTCTGATATTCAGTGGCTCAATTATGCTGGTTGGTCAATGCTGAGATTCTCCCAAAAGCTGCTGAGGAGTGGGCACCTCTCAGATCCCGGTCATGCTGTGTGGTGTTGTTGGGCGGATGCCATTAGCAAAAAGGATCAGCCATCTCAGATACGAGAAGCACGCCAACACCCAGGGTTTTCCCTATTTCTTGCACTTTCTTCTCTAGAACCCTATTCATTGGCCCTTCTATCTTATATCAGTACAGCAGTGACCTTATGCAATGACCATAAAGATCTCTTCCTCCAGGGTTGGAGAAGTGAGGGCTTGTGCAGGAATGTCAGGGCTCCACAGAGAAGGCATTTCTTTCCTCTCTTCTCCTCCCTGACACTTCAAGGCTTGGAAATGGCTTCTGACCCAGAAGGGGTCATTCAGCTCACCTTTGCAGTTTGTAGGATCCTTTGCAAATCTCTTCATCAACCCTTGTCCCCCTGGAGACTCTATGTTTTCCCACATAGCACGTTTCCATGTGAGGGCTGACTTCCTGGATGCTTGCTGCATGGACTACGTTGTAATTTGTGTTCATCAAAATTCCTGTTTAACCAGATCACTCCATTCATTTATAGGGTCAGAAAATAGAGTCTATTGTTCTGTGTCCTCTCCCGGCCCAGTCCTGAGAAACATACCCAGTGAGTTGATGGGCCCTCGGGGAGGCACCAGGGGCTTGCAGATGGATATTCAGTGTGGCTGGAACACTTGTTAAGCCTACCAGGAGTTAGATTGATCTGGAGTGTTCTTAGTGTTTCAGCTCCAGGCCCATAGCTAGCAGCTCTGCAGGTGCTGGAGAAACTCCTTTGGCCCCAATGTCCATCTCTTGTGGTGGGTGCCAGTGATAGCCACAGTGTGAGTCTTCTTCCTGCCCCTTTGTGGACAGAGGACAGTGGACAGTGACTGGGTGGGGGCTTGGGGGAAAGGACCTGCAGTTGAGGAAGACCGTGGGAGACACTCCATGGGGACTGGAGTTGGCAACTTGATTGGGGATCCCAAGTGAGTCCCCTTTGGGCACTTTTAGGTATTATCTAGGGAGGCTTTGGTTGGGGGGATCTGACATGAGCCAGTAGGGGATTTAAGCCAATGAGATGTGGATAATGTCGGGGACATTTGCATTTAAGGGGTTAAAGCCTGGTTTGGGAAGTTCCTTTTATGGACTCAAAGAGGCAGCCATGCTAACCAGGAAGTTTCTAATAAGTGTTTGAGGATGCACATGGAGAGTTCTGGCAAAACCTATGACCAGTAGGGCACATTTACTAAGATGTTTTGTAAATAGATCAATGGAAGGAAGAGAGGTGATCTTCGTGGCTGTTTGGCTTCTTGTTGCTAAGAGTTGGAGGTAAGCCTTAGGTGCTTGACCCCATCTCCACACGGGGGCCCAGCCAGAATGGCTCAAGAGATGTGAGCATGCTTGGACACAGGCCAGGAAGTAGCCGTACTGTCTTCTGTAAGGGCTTGCACAGCCAAACAGGTGGGACAAATGAGGTCTTTGGAAAGCCCTGGGTTCTTAGTGAGTTTTTGCTCAGCCCACAAAGTGCTTTGGGCCCAAGCTATCCACCTTAATGGATTCCAGGGCTCAGGATTCCCTATGGAAGCCGACTGCCTACTGGGCCAATAAAAGGCGGTGGAGGTAAAACCCACAGCACCTTGGTATTTGGTCTCCAAGGATCATTTCCATCTCTGTGTTCCCTCTGGCTGGGAAGCTTCAGTCTCCAGGGAGGAGATGAGAGCAGACATTGCGTGCCAGAGGATGGAAGCCAACTGGGCAGGTCTCTGATAGCTTCTGCAGGAGGCCAAGAGGATGCAAAGAGTGTTTATTGGGCTTGGAAGAAGGAGCAGTATTCTGCTTTCAACTCTCCGAGTCCTCACTTTTTTTCTTTCCCCTCCTGCCTCTTGATTTTTCCTAGTATTATTTGAATTTTGTGACCCAGGTTATTGTTTCATTTTTTTACACTCAATACTGAGAATAGCAACATGTACACATGATTCTATAACTGGATTTATAATTATACATTTTTGTGAGCTGTGCTTTCAGGGTTCAGCCTTGGTTCTTTGTACTGTGACAGCTTCATTCTTCACCTTTATTTGTCTTAATCTTTCAGGCAGCTGGAGTACATTTTTTAAAAACTTTTACTAAGGACACAAATGGTATTTTCTGAGTTCCTGTCTGTAGAAGAATGTATTTCTGTTGCCTTCACTCGTGACAGACAGCTTGTCTATATATGAAGGTCTCCGTTTTCCCCATAAAACACTGGAGG
>NW_007726963.1:446072-463984 GCF_000696425.1 Galeopterus variegatus
ACCTTTATTTGTCTTAATCTTTCAGGCAGCTGGAGTACATTTTTTAAAAACTTTTACTAAGAAGGACACAAATGGTATTTTCTGAGTTCCTGTCTGTAGAAGAATGTATTTCTGTTGCCTTTACTCGTGACAGACAGCTTGTCTATATATGAAGGTCTCCGTTTTCCCCATAAAACACTGGAGGTGTCTTTTGAGATGTGGTAACAGAAGTTTGAGACCAGCCTTATGTTTATTCTTTTATTAGAGGTACTGTCATCCCACTTAAATGATGACAGGACTTTGTGCCTGTTTTAGTCCTTTTTCTGCTGCTATAACAGAATACCACAGACCAGGTGGTTTATAAACAAGTGTATTTGGCTCACGTTTTTGGAGGCTGGGAAGTCCAAGATTGAGGGGCTGCATCTGGTGAGGGCTTTCTTGCTGCGTTGTAACATGTCTGAAGGGCTAGTGAGCATGTGAGATGGAAAAAATGGGGGCCAAACTTATCTTTTTATAAGGATCCCACTACTGTGATAATGGCATTAATTCATTCATGAGAGCTGAGCCCTCTTCACTTAATCACCTCTACAAGGCCCCACCCCCCTATACCTTTACATTGGCAATTAAATTTCAACACGAGTTTTGGAGGGGACATTCAAACCGTAGCAATCCTTATCTTTGCTGTTTAAATATATTGTTAAGGTGTGTCTGCTTGTTGGTCTTTTAAAATCCGTTTTGCCTTGCACAGTGTAGAACTTCCATGCTGATAGCTTGGGAAGGTTTTTTGCCCTATCGGCCTTTGTTTATAGTTTTATTCTTCTCTTAGAGATTTTGCTATGGTCTCCCCTTCAGGAACACCCAGTATCCATATTTTGTTGTTCTGTCCTCCTGTTTTCTTTTTTCCCATTTCCTTTGCATTCTGGGAAAAAAAATGTTCAAGCATGTTTTGTACATGATGAATTCACTTTTTTTTTGCAATTGTAATTTTATGTTTTATTGCAACCAATGTGCATTTTCCTTCTGTTACAGTCTTTCAAAGTTCCCTACAATTTTTATCATTTCCTGTTGCTTTTTAATATCATTTTGTTTTCTTTTTCAAACCAACTTTCCTTTTTTTGCATTTGTTTTGTTCTCATGATTTTTTTGCTCTTGTATCATTGACGGCATCTCTTCCTGACCTTTACTGAGGTTGCTAAATAGTTTCCTGAAATGTTTCTTCTGGATACTATATGAGATCATGATTAGAAGTTTGTGCTTCTCTTGAGGCTTCTGTTCCTCAATCTATTTTCTGCAGTTAAAGAAACACTCTGTATTACCTTGTCTCTCCCCGCATCCCTTCACCCATTGTAGAACAGTCTGTCTTCGTCCACTTGTGCTGGTATAATTTATAAAGAACAGATATTTATTTCTAACAGTTCTGGAGACTGGGAAGTCTTAAGATTGAGGTGCCGGCAGGTTAGGTTGTCTGTTAAGGGCTGCTGTCTGCTTCCAAGATGGCATTGAAGGAGAAGGCTGCTATGTCCTCACATGGTGGAAGGTGGAAGGACAGGCTAGTGAATGCTTCATGAAGACTCTTTGTGAGGGCCTTAATCCCATTCATGAAGGAGAAGTCATCATGGCCTAATCACCTCTTAAAGGCCCCACCTTTTAATCCTCTCACATTGGCAACACCTGAATTTTGGGGGGGGACACATTGAAACCATAGCACAGTTCATTCAATCGTATCCAGTAAGAGCTAGGATTTGTTCACAGGCAGGGCACACACGTGGCTTGGACTGCTGTTCCCTGTCTACTTGTATGGTGAAATAGCCTCATTAAGTCTGTTTGAAGCCCAGTTCTACTACAGTTCTCAGTTTCTTTCTGTTCCTTCTTTATTCATTCATTCAATGTGTTGGGGACTGTGCTGAGACCAATGCTGTGAGCAAGAGGATGTGGCCCTGCCTTCCTGAATCTTACAGTCTGTTTCTCTGTTGATATGTTGGCTCCCCTTTTCCTCCTCCTCCTGGCCCAGTCTCTGAATCTCTGACCTTTAGAAGAACATGTAGACACTGCCAGGGTCCAGCCTGTCTCCTATAAAACTACTTGTAGAAACTACACTCCCCAGAATGCACTGGGCCATCGCTAGGGGCTCCCCACTTCCTCCCCAGCTATTTTCTGTGCGTCTCAATCTCTGAATGGATTGAAAGGCCGCTGGAGCTGGGGGGAACAGTGCTATTACCTGTTAGAACAAAGGTGCCCAGTATTCTTGTAGACACAGCCTCTGACGCTGGTGTCATCATTGTGGGACATGGGGCCCTCTTCTGGATTTGTGTCTTAACTCACAGACGAGATTATCGTTCCTTGGGTAGCTGTCTCCAGCTCTGTGTAGGCATCTGCCCACCCTACATAGCTGTCCAGTGGAGAGGCATAAGGTGGAAGTGAATTGCTGGTCTCCAGCCCAGCGGGGTCTGGTCTTCCTGGTGGTCCCTTGCAGCCCCTTGCGTAAGTAGTTGACCCCCCCTGCTGAGTGCAGAGCTGGCAGTGGAGGCCACTCCTGGCTGCTGGATGCAGGACTACTCAGGACACACTAGTAAGGAACTGGTTCCTGGGAACTGGGGGCTTCCAGGCATATCCAGCCATGTGCTGGCTGCTTCTGGGTGTCCAGCTGGCTACGTGGTTGGGGAAGGGAGAACTTGCCTGAGAGCTCTTTGTGGAGGAGACTTCAAGCAGTGCCAATCACAGCACTGGGCTCATTAGCAGTCATTGCCATGGCAACGGGTCTGCCAGAAAGTGGCTTGTTAGGCTGACAACTTCAGAGATGTTATATATAGATCTGGGTGTGGGGGGAGTGGGGGTGTGGGGCCCTGTGGATATGCCTTTCTTTAGAGCTCCGATTGCTTCTGGGTTTGGGATATGAGAAGACACAGAATGGGAGACCTTAAAATTTTCTGATCTGGCTACTAAATAATTGTCTGACGACCACTCGTTAACACCGGCAAGTGGCATTTGCTTCAGGAGAAGGTAAGAGTCAGGTGCTCCCAGAAGCCTCCTGAAGGGGAAAGAGTCCTGCAAGTGGGGTTGGACTCCGGGGTTGAACTTGAACTTGAGGAGAGGTGGAGGCTGTAGGGAACTGTGTGTAGGGGTTGGTACTGCCCAGAGGCTGCAGAGACAACCTTGAGTCTCTTTTAAAATAGTCCGTTTGAAGGGTTTGAGGCTAGGGAGCAGGATCCTTTTCTTTAATAAGTAACCATGCAGCTCAACACTGTCTTTTTTACAAATTGTGCTTATTAAAATTTTATGTTCCCAGTTTTCATTTCAGAAGTGATGTTTTCTCTCAGTTGTTCCATCTAAAGCTGCAACCGAGTGGCTCCAGATTACACTGAGCACAGGATTCACCCAGGATACTTGTTAAAAATGCAGACTCCCAGGCTCCAGGTTGATTTGGTGGTTGAAACAGGTCCCAGGAATGTGCATTTTAACTCACATCCCGGGGCGTGTCCCAGGGTGACCACACCTTGAGAAACGCTGCTGTAGCAGGATTTGTTTTTAATCTTTGCTTGCTTGCTTGCTTGCTTCTTTCCAGGGGGAAGCAGGTAACCACCATTAAGAGGAAAAATTTTTTGATTGTTGTTTTAAATAAGGAGACAAGGAAGTCAGCCTACAGCTGAGGAACGTGACGGCTTGGATGCGGGTGGTGATATTTTTGCACATCTCCCAGGAAGGCATATGCTCATTTAGAGACTGTGAGACAGGCGGGAGAATCAGGCCTGAGTTCTCACCCTTCTTGAGTGGGAGCCAGTGTGTCAGGTGGGCCAGGTGAAGTGGAGCTGATTGTGGATAGTGGGGGAAAGATGGGCTGAGGGTAGCCTGGCTTTAGGGAAGTGGACAGAGTCTCTAGAACAAAGCTAATATTTTTAAGTAATTTTTTTTACCATTTAATTAGCTGTGCAACATTGGGCAAGTTACAAAACCCTCTGAGTCTCAGATTCTTCATTTTAAAATTGGAATAAATGCCAACTATGGAGGCAGGCTTGTTGCAGATATTTGGTAATTGTGTAAAGCACCTGGCCCAGTCCATGGTGCTCTATAGACATTTAGTGGCTGAGAAGAGTCGTTACTGAGGGGTGCAAATGGCATCTGAGCACTGATGTTTCCTGAGTGCCTACTAGGTGAAGTTCTGAAGTGCTCTAGAAACCTCTTGATCCTACACACGAAATAGGGTGAGCGTGCCCCCACACACGACCCATTTTGAGGGATAGAAGATCCATAGCTTTCTCAGACTCCTGGAGGATGGGCTGTCATGTGTGGTTGAGAGGTCTGTCTACTGCACACGGGGGCCCAGATGAGGGAGGATGGTGAAGGACTGAAATCCAGCCTTGCAATTTGGCCTAGGGATGGCCCCTTCCAGAGAAGGAGGGGGTGTTTCATAATTCCCACAAAGACACCCTGTGTGTTAGGTTAAGAATTTCTTTTTTTTTTTAAAAGATGACTGTTAAAGGGATCTTAACCCTTGACTTGGTGTTGTCAGCACCATGCTCTCCCAAGTGAGCTAACCGGCCTTCCCTATATAGGGATCCGAACCCGTGGCCTTGGTGTTATCAGCACCGCACTCTCCGAAGTGAACCACGGGCCGGCTCTTAGGTTAAGAATTTCTGAGTTGGAGGAAACCACATTCATCTCCCCCCACTCACCTCTGCTATCTCTGATCTTATTCCTGCTAGGCAGGGTCCCCAGCCCTGTGGGCCTTGGTCGCCTCTGCTTCTCATTCCTATTCCCATGGGAAACAGCTGACAGAACTGAAGGAGATAAGCCATGGGACTAAGGAAGGGAAGGAAGGGATTTAACTTGGAAGGAAACTAATTAGAAGAATAAGTCGGGGAGAGATCTTAATTACTGGGTGGTTACTCACATGGTGTCCTCCTGATGATGGTGGGGCGGCTCACCCAGGAGGCCGATTGTTTCTGCCCCTCCACGGCCATGAAGGGTGACAGAATGCTGGTGCTTTGGCCTCTTAACTGAGGGCTTCAAGGTGGAGAGGTCCAACTTCTGCCTTTGCGATGTATTTTTTTTAATATTTTTATTGTGGTAAAATATACGTACCATAAAATTTACCATCAGTGACATTTATACATTCACAATATTGTGCAACCATCATCACTATCTAGTTCCAGGACATTTTCATCACCCCAAAAGGAAAATCTGTACCATTATCCTTTCTCCTCAGCCCCTGGCAACCACGAATCAATTTCTGTCACTATGATTTTGCCTATTCTGTGCATTTCATATAAATGGAACCTACAATATGTGGCCTTTTGTGTCCAGCTTTTCACTTAGCGAATGTTTTTAAGGTTCGTCCATGTTGTAGCATGTGTCAGCACACCATTTGTTTTTATTTCTGAATCATATTCCACCATGTGGACACACCACATTCTGATTATCCATTCATCCACTGACGAACATTTGGGTTGTTTCCACTTTTGGTCATTATGAATAATGTTGCTATGAACATTTGGATACAGGTCTTTGTTTGAATGCTTGTTTTTGATTTTGGGGGTGTGTACCCAGTTGTTTCCACACTTTTTGACTCCCAACTTGTTTTAGGTCAGCCCACAGGAGGAACTTCTTGCTAAGAGAGGAGAAAAGCAAGGGACTGAGGCTGTCTCAGGAGATGGGATCAGAGTAGTCGGATGGCGGGTAGAGACAGGGACCCCTGGCTGGGAGGACAGGAGGATGGGATGTGGAGATCTCCTTAGCCCACGTTGGCCGAATTAGGAAATAGGCCCTGTTTCTTCCTCTCTTTCGGCACCTATGGGCCCTTCCAGGCTCAGCATCAGGGGTGCCTCTACCACAGGCACCTTCTTAGGGTCCTGCATCAGGAGGACACTCCTCAGAGCAGTTACCGTACCTCCTTGGTCATCCGTGTCCTCACATGCAAACTGGGGCTGCTTCTGACCCAGCAGGATTATTTAGAAGAGTGAATCAGAGTCATTCTGAAGAGAAAAGTACTATGTGACTGGAGAAGGGACAGGTGTCATTACTGCTCTTTTGCAGATGGGACACAGAGGGTCAGAAGGTTCAGTTCAACCCACATAAGGAGTGGTGTCCTCAGTGCCCAGCCTTCTCAACCCAGCGTATTTGTATTAGTCTCCGTCTTAAGGTGTTAACCTCCCCAGCAGGTGTGTGCCTTTTCAGTTGGGTAGTCTTGGAAACTGAAACCTCACAGAAGTGGCTATTGATGGTGACATTTCATACTGCCATGATGAGGTCAGGGTGGAGGTTGGCTGGAGACTGGTGTGCTCTCCCGAACTTCATGTCGCAGTAGTCAGAGACTGTGTGAAGCCCGGTCTCCATTAGCATTTAAATGCCACCCCTCCAAGGGGAACCCCCAAGTACTGAGCATTCCTGGTGTCAGGCACTCTCCTTGGTGCTGGGTTTGTTGTTAATCACTCCGGCATCTTCAACAACTGGACTGACACCATCATCCTCTATTTTATAGATGTGGAGATAGCCTGGTTGAGTTGTTTGCCTGTGGTCACATGGCTACTGTGGCTGAGTTGGGATTTGCACTGGGTGTTTTCACTGTGCTCTGAGGCCCCCTCTCTGCAACCCATTTCTGGCCATGTCAGTTGCTGTCCCTTGCTTAAAACCCTTTACCAACTGCCCATTTCCTCTCAGGTTATTTGGACAGGCACCAATATGGCCTTCCCAAGTTTGACTGAAGGAGATTCTAAAATATATCATTGAAGGAGAGGGTACCTGGCATCTTACCTCTCTGGTTCTCAAATATTCCTCATTCTCAAGCTCCCTGAACCCTTTATGCCTACTGGACTCCTGACTCCACTGGGCAAAACGTGCATCTCCTGTACATGGGAGACTTTACACACGCGCATGCATGCACACGCTCACATGCACACGCATGTGCACACACACTCTCTTTACTCATCATAAGACTGTCTTGCATGTTTTTGGCTATCTTGCAATTCAGGAGAGGCCAGAGCAGTGTGTGAAGGCTCAGGCAACCTTGCTCAGGTGTGTGCTTGTGCTTAGAGGACAGTGCACTGCTTCAGCTCGGCTGCTGTCCACCCCGCCCTCACCAGCGTGTTTAGAAGACAATTCTTCCATACAAAGAGGCACTGCAGGTTAGCAGGTGCAGGAGACAGAGGCATCTGGGGCATAGGAGAGAGCTTTTAATTAAGTCATGAAAATTCATAATGAAACACACACCACAGCTACACAGTGGGCCAAAGGGAGGCCGTGTTTACTTGAAATCCCAGGAGCACCTCAGATTTCCTGGTTCCTGCTGATGGCATGCAGGGCACCACAGGAAGCAGGCACACGTGGTTTGGCAGCCTTCCCAAAGCATGCGAGAGCCTGTGCGCTGTGTCTCTCCTGCTCCCTTTCAGTCTATCATCTTGTCTTCCTAAGCTGTGGTCATCAGTAACCCAAAAAACTGTCTCTGCGGGCACGGCTAGGGGATGCTGAGGACATTTGGGAGCTGATTACCTTTAGTGTTTCTGAAAGGCTCTGGCTTTGCTGAGAAATTCACAGCCACTCTCCTCACTTGGCTAGAATTCTGATTTGTGTCCATTTGCTTTCTTCAAAAGACACAGCAATCGTGTGGGCTAATTTTGACACTCTGTCCTTATTTTTAAAAGTTCTTTAGCTAACAACTTTTATTTTTGTGTTTAGTGGAGAAAATTCAGACGGAACAGATAAGTAAAAAGAAAAGAATATGAATTACCTGTAATCCCACCACCATGGAATCACCACTGTGTTAGCATCTGTGTCTACTCGACATCTGGTTTCTCTGTCATGTATATTTTTGTCTGAACTTTTTAAAGAAAAGTAGTGCTGTGCATGATGAAAAGAGTTAAACGGCACAAAACTGCATACAGTGGAAAGTCACTGTCATTGTGTCTCAGATTGATTCAGACATTTGGCGAGAAGAGCCCCCCCAGCTCTCCGTGGCTTCTCATTATCATCAAATGTTTTACATCTCGCTCTTGCGGTGACTTGAGTTAATTACTTCTGCTCGGTTCACACAGCAGGCCCAGGGCCTCGATTTGGTGGTCCTGTGGATTTGAGGCTTCAGAGTCCACAGCGAGAGCTGCTGGCATGATGGGGCCCCATGAGTGGTTTTCGAGGGGGCTGTGAGAAGAAAGTCTAGCTCCATTAGCTGACCGCATTTCCCCTTGTGCTCTCGGGGAGCTGTCCCTTCTGCAGTGGCTCTGAGCACAAGCTCTCTTCATGCCTCATGTCACTCAGCCTCCAGAATCACACCTGTGCCTCCCGTGACCTCCCCACAGGGAGCCCTGTGAGCCATGTACTCCCCAGCTATTCCAGGGTGACTTTATCAGCCTCAGACTTTCTGGTTTAACAACAGTCACAAAAATGCCAAACATGTGTGACCTTTTCTTTCCTCTCCCACAGAAGCCTGGAATGGTCCCCCCTCCGCCAGGAGAGGAAAGCCAGACCTTCGTCCTTCCACCTGGCTGGCAAAGCTACTTGTCTCCTCAGGGCCGGCGTTACTATGTCAACACGACCACCAATGGTGAGTCCTACTAGGGGTGGCATCCTGTGCCAGCTCCTGGGGTTTCTGTCTCTCTGGAGGGGCGGTTTTCACCTCCCTTTTCCATCTTTCTGTTTTGGGGCTTTTTCTTTATAAATCTCTGCTCAGAGGTTGCAGATGAGTCTTGCTCTCCCCAAAGTGCTGGATGATAGGGGTCGTTAGAGGGAAGGCTGCCCTTCAAGGTTCAGAGCATCCCTGGAAACCCCCATCCACCCTGGTCATCTTTGCTGAACCCAGTCTCACGGTCTGGGGCTGTGTTTTCCAAATGGGATCGCTAAAGGTTCTTTGGTCAACAGCTGGTTTGAATCAAGTTAAACAGGTTAAGCTACTGCATGATTTCTTGGAACTTTGAATATACTCATGATATGGAAGCTCCAAAAGAGGACTTGCAAATGTGGGGTTTCCCTGATTTTAGCACACCGTCGTCTTCTCTTTCTTTAAGTATCTCACTGGCTGGCATTTCTTGGACTGTGCTTTGAGAAATGCTTGGGCTATATAGGAATCATTTATCCCATCAGATAGCACAGGTTCCATGTGCATTTCTTTCTTTTTTTTTTTTTTTAATTTTGACTGGTAAGGGGATCGAAATTCTCGGCACAGTGTGGTCTGCACCATGCTCAGCCAGTGAGCGCACCGGCCATACCTATATAGGATCCGAACCCGTAGCCTCGGTGCTACCAGCGCCGCACTCTCCCGAGTTGAGCCACGGGGCCGGCTTCCATGTGCATTTCTGAGTTGAGTAGGACCTCACCTCAGTGCCCCCAACTGTTATGGGTTTCCTGGGCCTTCCAAACGAGTCCAGGATCCCTGGATGTTGGCTGCAGAGGATTTATAAAAGGAGGCTGCACAGTGTGGTGCACAGTGTGGAACACAGTTGTTCTATAACAGGGTGAGCAGGGCACTGTTGCAGGCTGTGGTCTTGGGAGGAGCAGAGCAAACCACCTAATAGCCGTGTGTCTTAATGTCCATGACTTTGCAAGGAAATTACCATGAAAGAACAAAGAGGATCAAAACAAGGAAAGCTAAATTTGTTAGGAATCAGACATACATGCCAAGGCAGAATGTGAAATTCTACCCAGATTCACCTGTTGGCTCAGCCTGGGCTTCTCACTTCTCATCTGTGCCCACCTGATGTCCTGGCTGCCTCTTCCCACCCTGGGGTCATTATATGGGCTACAATTATGAGCCTACACTAGGCGGGGTCCTGGTGACAGGAGAGTCAGGGGCTGTTTAGAGGGAGACATAAAGAAAGCAGCTGACAGCTGCCACTCCAGGCAGCTGGTTTTATTCATATCCCCTGGCAACCTGACCTTCCACTCACTTGAGAGGGGTGTTCCATTGAAGAGGTAAGAGGAGTTTCTAGGAAAAGGGAAGTAGGGCTATTTTTGACCATTGTAATCTTACGCTTCCTCAAAACAAACACATGAGCAGCTTTGCACTATTATCTGAGACTTCAAGTTTCAAAGGAGAGTGTGTTTATGTGCAGCTCCCCATCTGTAAAATGCAGAATTTGGACCATATGATCCTGAGATCATCAAGAATTTGGATCTGTTCTTGTTCTGAATTAGTCACTCTATTGCAAAGAGGCATGGGACGGGGGGAATGTCTTTCTAAAATCAGCATCTTTGTCTTTTTTTTTTTTTTAGAGAATAGTACATTTCTCAGGGTAAAAAATTCAGTGAGTACAAAAGGGTTTCAAATAAAAAGTAAAAATCCCTAGTCCCATTCCCCATAACTATTTATCATGCATATCTTTTGAGATATCTGTATTCTCTTACCTTCTTAAAAATTGTACTCTTATTCTTTTACAATAAATTGGAAAATACTACCTACATTGCCCTTTAAATTACTTTGGCAGTGTATTGTGGACATCTTTCTCTACTTTGTACATTTCAGTCTAACTCATTTTATAATAGCCAATGCAATAATCTATTGCATGAATATGCTGGCATTAATTTAACTAGTACTCACTAATGTATATTTAAGTCACACTTTACATCAACAGAGAGTGTTTGGCAGCTTTGTTCTGGGTCTCAGACTTTAGTATATGCCACTGGGTCAGAGCTATCTTGTAGGTTCTAGGATATAGTGATTCCCAAGGAGCCTAAGGGCCAGGGGTTGGCAAACTTTTTCTGTAAAGGACCAGGTAGTAAATATTTCAGGTTTTGAGGGTCGTACGGTCTCTGTCACAGCTACTCAGCTCTACTGCTGTAGCATGAAAACAGCTATAGACAATATGTAAACAAATGAATGTAGCCGTGTGCCAATAAAACTTTATTTATAGGCACTGAAATGTGAATTTCAAATAACTTCTACATGTTATACAGTTGTTTAAAACTGTAAAAGACTATCTTAATTCTCTGAGTCTTATGATAATGGGGTAGGGGGTAAAGGGGTAGTCAGTCAGTGTTGGCCCACAGGCCATGGTTTGCAGCTCTAGGTTGTCTGTCGGCTCCAGTAGTACTGGTCCTACTTCCCCTTCCTCTCTCTCTCTTTTATGCTGAGGGTAATTCCAGGTCCTTAGTCTTGCATTCTACATACAAGTCAGTTTTATTCATTAGCTGTTTCATTCACCGTTTATCTGACTGATTGATTGATTGATTGATTGAATCGTTCATTCAATGCATACTTCTTGAGCCTCAAATACATACTAGGTAGAGTGAATGTTGGATGCTGGGGTATAATAAGTAAGAAGTAGCCCCTGTCCTCAAAAGTGCTTATTTAGTAGAAGCAGATGTTAAGTGAATACCTATTTGACTGTAGTCGAAGAAGGATTGTGGAGGAGAGGTCCAGGGTGTGTTAAGAGCATGTCACAGATAGACCCTGGGTGATCAGGGGAGGCTTCCTGGAGGAGGAGGTGCCTTTCAGCTGAGATGAGAAGGGTGAGGAAGGGGTTGGGGATGGGAAATGCCTTCCTGACCACAAAGAGTTAGTCATGTTTGGAGAAATTGTACAGAACTTGAACATCATATTAAGGATTTTGCTCTTTAGTCATGTTTAGGATTTTGCTCTTTAAGGAGTAGGAAGCAGCTGTTTTTCTGAGTCTCCTCTGGAATCCTTTCTAAAACCTGTTTTGTTTAGCTGCTGGGGTGTTTTTAAAATTTTGGAATCTGACTGCCTTTCTGCAAGAAAGTCCCTATCAGAATAGCTGCTCATTCTTTTCATAACTGCACTGATCTTACCTCCAGACTCCTGGAGGCTCTGAGTTTGTGCCTCCTCAGTGCGGGGTCAACTGCACCCACCCTCTTGGGTCTCTGTTGCCCGTGCAGCTCGGGCCAGAACCACATGCTGAAGCTCCTATCCTCCTTCCCTCCCTCTCCAGATGGCGCTTCATCAACATGCCAGGCCCACTGCCCAGGAGGAGCAGTCCATGTTCTAAGCCACCACGGGCCGTTCCTGTCTTCCTCTTTGTCTGCCTTTCTTCCTAGTACTTCCAGTCTTCTTCCCTTAATTCCTAGTCTCTTCCTTCCCAGAGGGCACTTGTGCATAATAGGTGTTCTGTCCCCATTTTTACACCACATACAAATATAACCAGTTGAAAGTCTCATTTACTTGTGTATTACCTTGCTCTGGCTGATCCGCTTATTTTCACATTCATTTAGGATTTTATGGATGGGGATCATCACAGGGCTAGCCACTGTGCTGCACTTTAGGGATATAAAGTCAAACAAGACACTGTCTCTGCTTTCAGAGACTGCAGTTCCAATGGGACCAGAGAATCATACAAACCTATGAGCATTACAGGTATTAGCATGGAAACCTGGGGCCTCTAGGAAGGCAGTAGTCAACTTTATGTGGGTATCAAACAAGCTTAGAGAAGAGGCCCCTTGACCCCAGCATTCCAAAGCAAGGTTAAAGTCATGGTATGTGCAAAAGGCGGGGGGCAGCAAGAGAAATGCTTTGTTACGGAGTGAAGAGGTGAGATCTACAAAGGGCCCCTTGAGGCATTTTGAAGAGTCGGGTCTTTATCCTCTGAGCAGTTGGGAAGCCCTGGAAAGTTTCCAAATGGTGGCATAACATGTTCTGAATATTGTGGCAACATTTCTTGTGCAGCAGAGTGAAGGATTTCAGGACAGTAAGCATGGAGTCCAGCAGACTAAATGAGAAGAGAAATAATGAGGTCAGACACCAATTCTACAGCAGTGGCTGGAGAGGAGGTGATATTCTGTCAGACAGGATGTGGCAGGTCAGGGATAGGATGCACTCGAATTCCTCCCAGTTTTCTGCCTGTGTGATGGAGCCATGCGGTGAGAATAGACAATGTAAGGGAGGAACAGGTTGGGAAGAAAGAAAATGAATCCATGTTGAGCATATGGTTCTTTGGGGGATGTCTGGGCTAGAATGGGAACTGGGGGAGCCATGAGGGTGCACAGCCTGGCACACAGAGAGCAGAATGGATTTCACCCCTACTTGCCCCCTTGGCCTGGTCACCATTGTGCAGTGACCAACCTGTGCAACTGCATATGGTGACCTAGAATTTACATTTTCTTAGCAGAGAGATGACATCATGAGAATGCAGGAGAACTTCCAGAGAAAGCCTGTTAGAGCCCTGCAGCACAAAGGATTGAGGGAGGGGCAAAGGAGACTGAAGGAATTGTCAGAGGTGTGAGGAATCCAGAAGGTGGCATCATGAAAGGCAAGGGAGAAAAGGTTGTCAAGGAGGGGAAGTCAGAAACAGACTGAAATATAGATCAAATTCATGGGAGGGGTGATACTTTAAATCACTGGAAAAAAACACAGATTATTTTGTAAATAGTATTGGGCCAGATGGCTAAGAGGAAGTTTCTGTGGATAAGTTAATGCAATAATGCTGTTTCTTTTATATAAACTCACCAAAGCCATCAGAGCATGCTTTGTGAGACTGTGGGATGTCCCCATCTCCCTTATTCCCCCACAGCTTGTGGATGAGTCAGTATTTTACCTCTTACTTATTAATCTTTGTACACTTTAAAATCCAGTAGTTTCATTTCTTTTATCTATGTATTTTATTTCTAAAGAAAGAGGATCATTTGAGGAGATGTCTTAGTCCTGTTTTGCTAGAAAGCAGAGCCTGAGGCAAGGATTAAGTGTTAACATCTTATTTGAAAGATATCAGCCCAGAGCAGTGAAGGTGGGTAAGACAGAAAAGGGAGGTCAAGGAAGATGCTAGGAGATGCTGGCTAGTATTTGACAATGAAATGCAAAGAGACTCAGCAGGTCACTTAGCAGATCTGTTCACTTCTCTGAAAGAGTTGCAAAGAGGAGCCATGCCTTGGAGTAGTCCATGGGAAAGCAGAGGTGTTTTATCTGCTCATCTCCCTCTGGTCTCCTATCTCCCAGTGGCCAAGCTTCTCTCCTTGGAGAACTATTTCCCTAGACTTTTTGAATTGTACTTCCTGACTCCCAGCAGCCTTTCAGATAAGCCTGATTCCATCCCCTACAGAGTGATGTTTCATCCAAGCCCAAGTTGAGTGGTCAACAGTGCATGGGGTGAGGTACCAACCAAAACAGAAGGAGGCAGTTGATGAAAATGTGAGGAAGAGTCCAATGTCCAATATCTGTGTCCCAGTGCAGAGCCTCCCATAGAACTGAGTGCCATGGCGTACATCTGTCTCCTGTGTGAGATCATTCATTGAAGTGGGTTTCAGTGACCAGTGATTTTTACTGTACGGTCATCCTAGGGGAAACCTTCCAAATCATCTCACAGGGATTGGCAAACTATAGCCCATGGGCCAAATTCAACTCAGAGCCTATTTATGTAGATAAAGATTTATTGGAACGTGTCACACCCTTTTGTTTACTTACTGTCCACAGCTGATTGTACACTGCAATGGCAGTTGCAGCAGTGACTAGATGGCCCACAAAGCCAAAAATAATTACTGTCTGGTCCTTGACAGGAAAAGTTTGATGATCCTTGGTCTAACCAATAGAATACTTTCATTTTACGCATAAGGAAGTGGAGTCCCCCATGTGGTATAGAGGGACTTACTTAGTTACCTGGCCATTTATAAGCCAACCTATGACCAGATCCCCAGTCTTCTGATCTTTTCTTTTCTGCCTCAGTTTTCAGGCAGATGGCCATGGGTGACAGTGACTTAGTTTGCAATAAGGATAACTGAGTTCATAGATTAGTAGAAAAAGAAAATTATCTGAAATAGCATTTATTTTTAAGGGTAATCTACCCATCTTGTCAGAGCATCAGCTGAAACCCAGGAGGGCTGGGAATGGTTTGTAAGCTCTCCTGACAAATAATCTATGTCTATAAATATTTTATTACATTTGTGAGTGAATCTTGGAGGACTAAACCAAGATTTGAGATTTTGAATTCATTTACGAAATAGTCAGTAATTTCCTTGAATTCTTGTTTAAATTTTTCTTTAAATGATTGGATTCCCATTTCACTTTATTATACCATGAACTAATGTGAGTTTCTGAATAAGTTTTCTAGTAGGAAAACTCACGGGCAGTGGTAAACTTCGCAGCCCCACTCAGTTGTGTTCAGGTAGGACGGAGTCCAGTGGCCCCACTGACCTGACCGTTTTTCAAGAAAAGACAGGTATCTGGATTTTTATGGAAAACCTCCCAATTTTTCAATGTTGGCACCTAAGTGAATATTTTTAAGCACTGTGTACACAATAAAAATGCTATACCGATGCGTCTGAACTTTTGATGGGGTTAATTCCCAGTAAACCTATCTTAAATTGAAAATGCATTTCATACACCTAACCTACCAAACATCATAACTTAGCCTAGCCTATCTTTAACCTGCTCAGAACACTTCCATTAGCCTACAATTGGGCAACAAAGTCTATTTTATAATAAAGTGTTGAATATCTCATGTAATTTATTAAATACTGAACATTACATTGAAATTCCTAGTTTTGCACCATCGTAAAGTTGAGAAGTTGTAAGTCAGGGACTGTATACCAAGAGAGTTGAGAACACATGTCCACACGAAAACCTGTGCGTGCATGCTCTGAGCAGCAGTACGCATAATGGCCAGAAGCAACCCAAATGTCCATCAACTGAAGAATGGATAAGCAAAAGTGGTATCCATACAGGGACATTATTCAGCCATAAAAAGGAATGAAGTACTGATTGATACATACTACAACATGGATGAACCTTGAAAATGTCATGCTAAGTCAGAGAAGCCAGACACCGAAAGCCACATACCGTATGATTTCATTTGTATGAAATGCCTAGAATAGGCTAATCCATAGAAACAGAAAGTGGACTAGTGGTTGCTGGGGGCTGGGGGATGAAGTGAACGGAGACTGAATGCTAATGGGTCCGGAGTTTCTTTCGGAGGCAATGAAAATGTTTTAAAATTAGATAATGGTGGAGGTTGCACAACTCTGCAAATACACCAAAACCCACTGTATTATATGCCTTTAGAGAGTGGGTTTTATGATGTGTGAATTGTATTGCAATAAAAGTGTTATTAAAAATAGGCATGTGTGGGGATGGTAGGTGAGTTTATAACTTTCTTGGTGGCCTTGAGAGATAGTTCCTTAGACGCCTTGGTTGGGGATTCCTTCTGCCTGATTCCTAATCTTTGGGGGCATCTGAAGCACCTAGACAGTAGAGTTCATTTAAAAAAATAATAATAATAATATATAGGTCCCACTGCACACCTGCTGAATTGAAATCTGCTATTTGGAAAGAGTAGAAATTTCTACTTTATATTTTTAAGTGTTTTCTAATAGTCTACTTGCAAGGAGACTTAGTAACAACAAAATTGGTGGAGGAATAGTCAATGGATCAAATATTATAAAGCTGAGGACAAATTTATTTTTTATTTATTTATTTATTTTTTTCCTTTTTGTCTTTTTTTCGTGTCCGGCAACGGATCGCAACCCTCAGTGTCGCGCCCGTACCGGACCGGGACCGGCAACGGGATCGCAACCCTCGGTGTTGCCCCCGCACCTTGCTCAGCCAGTGAGCGGCCGGTCTGTATGTGGGATCCGAACCCTCGGCGGGAGCGCCACCGCGCTCCCAAGCGGCGCACTGTAGCAGTGCGCCACCGGGCCGGTCCTGAAGGACAAATTTAAATCCAATGTTCTCTTATAGGAACACAATGAGAAAATACTATTATCTTTAAACAGTAAACCTGCATCACAGTCCCAAGGTTAAAGGTTATATAACCATAAACTATCGTAGAATCCCATGGAAGAGCTGTTTGAAGATAAATAACTCAATTTTATGGTGACAAGATCTAGGATGAGCATATAAATGCCAGGCAGGGCCCTTCACCCAGCTGGTATTTATATTCTTAAGTGTCATAAGGGTAGCTGACTTGTGTGTATTTTTCAGTCTCTACTCTTATCTGTATAATAAGATGTAGTGGTAGGTTTTATCATTTCAAAGCTTTTGAGTCCATAGTTCAAAAATTGTTTTGATCTTGGCATTTTTGCTATTTAAAAAANCAGTGCGCCACCGGGCCGGTCCTGAAGGACAAATTTAAATCCAATGTTCTCTTATAGGAACACAATGAGAAAATACTATTATCTTTAAACAAGTAAACCTGCATCACAGTCCCAAGGTTAAAGGTTATATAACCATAAACTATCGTAGAATCCCATGGAAGAGCTGTTTGAAGATAAATAACTCAATTTTATGGTGACAAGATCTAGGATGAGCATATAAATGCCAGGCAGGGCCCTTCACCCAGCTGGTATTTATATTCTTAAGTGTCATAAGGGTAGCTGACTTGTGTGTATTTTTCAGTCTCTACTCTTATCTGTATAATAAGATGTAGTGGTAGGTTTTATCATTTCAAAGCTTTTGAGTCCATAGTTCAAAAATTGTTTTGATCTTGGCATTTTTGCTATTTAAAAAAAAACACACAAAAACACCCATGGACTCTGGTTTCAACTTTGTTTCTAGCTAACACCAAGTGAGAGAGTTTAGGGCTTACACTGCTTTCATTTGTACTTTCTGCTTAGCACTCTGGCATCTGGATGAGATGAGCAGCGTCCTTGCTTTCAAGGAACTTAGAATCTAGTGTGAGACAGTTCAGGCCCTGGAGGTTTGGAGAGGTGGTAAAGTTTCTTCTCTAGTATTTCTTCTCTCCAGAGACTTTTAGACTGGGGCTTCTACTTTGGTCAGTAAGTACAGGCCTCTGTGCAATCACTGTCCCCTCACCGTTCACTACACTACAGAGCCCAGTGGCCTGGCGGAGTCGTGTGGGATCTCATAGTATAACTAATTGTATGAAGAGGCAGGAGCTCTACTAGTCATTACATCGACCGATGTTCATTAATTAAAGGTCAAAGAAAGTACAGGACAACTGTGAATTGTGTACCCATAAGAAATGACTTTTGCTTGGCTTTTTAAAAAGTGCTGGTCTGGGCCGAGCCTGTGGAGCACTCGGGAGAGTGCAGTGCTGGGAGCGCAGCAGCGC
>NW_007726963.1:464344-480451 GCF_000696425.1 Galeopterus variegatus
AAAAAAAAAAAAAAAAAAAAAGTGCTGGTCTGTGATGACAATTCCTATGGAAATGGTATTATAGTTTCTTGTGGGGAGGGACAGGGGAGGTCCAGAATCCTGGTGAGCTGTCCTGCAAAGATGCAGGTATGGTAGTTGTCACATGCTGGATTGTCTTTAGGCTAAAGACTGTCCACAGAAGCATTTTTATTCTGTGTACACAGTGCTTAAAAATATTCAAGTAGTTGCCAACATTGAAAAATTGGGAGATTTTCCATAAACATCTAGATACCTGTCTTTTCTTGAAAAATGGTCAGGTGTGGCCCCACTGGACCTACCTTCCTGCCTGAACACAACTGAGTGGAGCTGCGAAGTTCGCCACTACCCACGAGTTTTTTCATCCTCAGTTGGCTTTCACACACGTTCTATCCATATCCATTTCTGTGGGTGTCTGAGTTTTGGCTCCATGTGCAGGAGCCACATGGTTTTGCATCAGGTATTGCAGGGGAGAGGCAGCATTAGACACTAATCAGGAAGCTATTTTATGAATGCATTTGGAAATGGGAGATTATGAAAGGGGATCCAGGAAGAAAATAAAGAATCTAGCAAATATAATCGACTAGTCAACAGTTATGAAGCATCCATTTCAAGAGCCTTCAAACTCATCCCAGTCCTGCCTTTTATGTGTGTCTGCTGTGTTAGTGCGGGAAGCATTGCCATTCTGGAGCTTCTAGGAGGCCCAGAACGGGGTTGGGGAAGAACAGGGTTGGAAGCCCTGGCTGCAGCAGGACATTGGGGGCTACAGTGAAGGGCAGTCTGGACGGATATAAACAGTGGAGCTGTTTAAAGGGTTAGGTTGCATGGAGCCAGTGAAGCCCCTAGCACTCATGGAAGCCGTCTGTAGGTTATATTCTAATAAGTGAGTGGGCAAGAACCATGTGAATCGATCACTGAGCAACAAGTGTATGCTAAGTGTTTCTCTGTGCTCAGCTCCAATTAGCCACTTGGCTGGCTCCGCGCAGGGGTGGTGTGGGCGAACGCAATGTAAGTGGCTACACGTTTCCAAGGACGGAATGCTTCCTGAAGTGGGTGGGAGATTGTTAGTGGGACTTTCCCTGTGGGTTGGAGTGAATTCTGTTCCCTGCCTGAACATACCTCCAGAGGCCCCTTATGGCTCTAAGAATTCTATGAAACCACAAGCCACCGCCCCAGCATGCTCATCACCCACAACTCGTTGGGAATGCGCCTCCATATGTAAAGCTGGCATGATTTCCTGTTGATGAGATCTTGATTGTTGGAGGAAGATCTTGGAGTGGGGTAACAGCTTTTTTGTTATTTCAATCTGAGTTGGACTCCAGAGTAGGCAGTGCTCATCCCAGAGGTGTGGGAGGAGAAAATGGGGTGAGAAGTTAGTCATGCGAGATGCCCATGTTTACTGTGTGCCCACTCCCTGCGAGCAGAGAGCCGAGCTGTGCAGAAGGGGCACTGAGCCCCTCAGGGGTCTTGCCATCCCTGGACAGACCATGAGCTGCGCCTGGCACATAGCAGGCACCCTGGAAGTTTTTGCTGAATGAAGCTCCCGCCCTCTTGCCAACTGTGTTTAATGCCTATCTGCATGCCCAAAGATCCCCCCCAGCCCCAGAAGAAGTAGCTCCTGTCACAGCGGTGAGAGTGGAGAGATTTATGCATGGTCTGCCACAGGGATGGACTGTGGGAACAGTATGCTGGAGTAGGGCCCTGCCCTCTCCCCCAAAGCTTGCCCAGGCATTAACCTTTCAGTGGCCAGATTGTGGAGACCTACTAGGCAGTCCTAGTGACTAGGGACACTTGGGTTGGGGAGGTTGGAACAGAAGCAGTTTTTCAACTGCTACAAAAATTTTTCATGATTTTAGCAACCAGTATGACTATACTTGTGTGCTTTACGTGAATACTTGCATGGACCTGCACTGTACTTGGAGCTTAGCTGTCCCCTGCTCCCTGGTGGTTTCCTTGTTGCTGCTGAATGACCATACTCCTCTGTCTCTTGTTTGTCCAGACTTTTTCACCCCCAGATCAACTTCCATGTGTTAGCTGGACCTCCCTTCCAGCCTCCCACCATCCCCAGCCATCTCTAGCCTTTCGCTTCTTGTTACAATTGATTTATGTCTCCCCAAATAGATGTTGGAATTCTAGTCCCCAGTACCTGTTAATGTGACCTTATTTGGAAATAGGGTCTTTGCAAATGTCCATGTTAAGATGAGGTCACACTGGAGCATGGTGGTCGATAATCCAATATGATGGGGTCCTTATAAAAAGGGGACATTTGGACGCAGAGACAGACATGCATAGAGGCAAAACAATGTGAAGACAGAGAGAAGTCCACCTGCAAGCCAAGGAATGCCTGAGGCCACCACAAGCTGGGAGAGAGGCTGGGAACAGATTCTCCCTCAGGGCTCTGGAAGGAACCAACCCTGCCAACACCTGAATCTTAGACTTCCAGCCTCGAAAACTGTAACACAATGAATTTCTGTTGTTGAAGCCACCCAGCCTGTGGTACTTTGTTACAGCAGCCTCAGGAAACCAATCCACTTCCCTCGCCCCCACGTCACATGTCGCTAGTTTATCTTTGGGCACTTGTTAGCCAAACAAGTGGCAGTGTATCTTCCCCTGCCGTGGGGAGGTTGCAGTCTGACCCTACATCTCGATACCTGGCATGAGGCCATCCACGGCAGGGAGGGTGGTCTGCTTTCCTGCTGCATTGCCCGGCCATCAGGGCATGTGGGGTATGGGCCAAAAATCCTAAATCCAAAACACTCCTGGTCCCAAACATTTCAGATATGGGGTATTCAACATATAGTTCCAAGAGAAAAGGGGTTGGGGGGTTTTTTTTGGTTTTGTTCTTTTTGGATTTTTTTTTTTTTTTTTTTTTTTTTTTTTGGTACAAGCTGCAGAAAAGAGACACATAAAACAATTGATTTCCAGATAATGTTGATCCTTCTCTTAACTACTTTGTCTACCAGAGAGGACTTGGCTGAAGGTCCTGCCTGAAGTCTCTATTCCCCCTCCTCTAAAAGAAAGGGTTGGGCCAGCTCTGAAAACCCTCGCAGGCTCTGTGTTTCCCCCAGGGACAGGCCCTGATGGCTGCGACAGAGAAAGGGCACCTCCTCTCCCCTGTCACTGCCGGCTGGGGTGCCCTCCGCTCCCACCGTCGCATCAGTCGGGGAGAGGGTCCTTGTTCACAGTGGTTGTTTCAAAGAGATGGGATTAGGGAGGACTTCTATTTTCTCTTTTTGCTTTTCTGTGTTTTCCAGTGTTTTTCTCTGGACCCGTATTACCCCATAAGTGGGGTAAAAATAATTGCTGTGAAATGGAGGAGAGGACTAGAGCTTAGCTCTGATGCTCTCTTGTGCTTTCCATTCCCCAGCATAACATCTCATCTTCCTCTGTTGCTCTTGATTTCTCGGACTTTCCTTTTTATTCTAGTCTTCCCTCTCCCCTGCTTGAATCCTCTACTCGAATCTTTGGGCACTGCTAAGCTTAAGTGGTCTTGTGTTCTGGTGAACAGGGGTTTGTTCCAGGGCCGAGCTGCACAGACCTGAGCCTGAAAGGACCCAGGTCTTTTTTATACAGTGTGAGGAGAGTCCATCAGTGCATGGCCCTGTGCACTCTCCACACGGAAAGAGGAGTGTGCTGGGCTGGGAGGCCAGGAGACAACTCCCCCATTTCAGAGAAGGATGTCTGTAGGGAAAGTGAAGGAAAATCGTTGGGGCCCCTCAGATGTTCAGAATCTTGCCCAGCATTTGACATAAATATGCACGTGCACCCAGGTGTCTGGGTTATTGACTTAAGTATAAAGGACAAGTGGTTCTGATCCACAGTGTCTCCCACCCCCCAGGATGCCCCGGGAAGGGGTTTGGGCCGTGGGAAGGCCACCCACTGCTGCCAGATCTGCTGTAAGCTGCCACCACTGCTGCCACTTGTTGGGAAAATATAGAAAAACTAGTCAGGGCCCCTCAGATGTTCAGAATCTTGCCAAGCATTTGATGTAAACAGGCCTATGCGTTCAGGTGTTCCTTGGTTATCGTCTAGTGTAATTGCGCATGTGCACCCAGGTGTCCTGGGTTATGGACTTAAGGATGGCACCTCCAAGTCCTGGGATGCCCCTCCGTGGGGGGGGGCATGGGGAGGCCACTACTGCTGCTGCAGGTTGCTGCTGCTAGTGCCCCCGGGACCCTCTGCAAGGCCACGGCCACTGCTGGACCTGTAAGCTACTGCACCTGTAAGCTGCTGCCACTGAGGAAGCTGAGGATTGAGCTTATGTCATCTGCCAACAACTCCTGGAATCTTTCCCAATTACCTAGCATGGACCTGCATGTGAGGGGTCTGGTGACCCAGTCTATACAATGGGTTTGGAGGGTCTGAGCCCTAGGTCTGACAACATAAATGGAAATTTAGTATAACTAAAATAATGAAACGTTTTGGCCTTAGTTATGATTTGATTTACTTTACACCACTGTTGCTAAGGAAGCTGAGGACTGAGCTCATGTCATCTGCCAATGGCTCCTGGGATCTTTCCCCAATTACATAACGTGGAACTGCATGTGAGAGGTCTGTGACCCAGTCTGTACAATGGGTTTGAAGGGTCGAGCCCCAGCCCTGACAATACAAATGGAAACTTAGTATAACTAAAGTAATGAAATGTTTTGGCTTTAGTTATGAAATGCCTAGCCATACAATTGGCTACGTCGGCAGGAGTCTGACAATAACCCAACCAGACAATTAGCATAGCTATTGCTGTAACCCCACAGACGTCACTTGCTTTCTGCTACTAGAGTATGAAAATGAAATGTGTTGATGGGGGTGAGAGGGCACTACAGAAAAGGTATGGAGAGGACAGAGCAGGGACAGAGCCTTGGAAAGCAGAAGAACAGAAAGGGCTAGAAGCACACACACGGCCCCGCCCAGCCGGCTCAGCTCTCATACAGAGTGAACTCCTATTACCAGGTGTGCAAACGCAGGACTTTCTTAACTAGCACAATTTAGAGATCGAGATGAAAACCTCCAGCAGCTTTTACAGTGACTGAATGTTTGTGAACCTGGCTGATTTCCTTACTCAGAGAATCTGTCCTGTTGACTTCACTCTTCTCTTCCTGCCTCTCTCGGACCAACATGACATGTTTCTGCAGTTTTCATCAGCACCACCTGTTTGGAGGAAGTGGCATGCACAGAGGGTGCTCTTAAGTCGGGAATCATTTATGCCTTTTTTAATTGCCCACCTCTAACACCTGGATACAGGTAGCACATGTTGCAGCGAGATCTGTGCCCTTCCCTGTGTTCCTGTAGGCCAGTGGTTCTTAAATTGTGGTCTCCAAACCAGCAGCATCACCTGGAATTTGGTAGATGTGCGTTTTTCAGGTCTCACCCTAGACCCACCGTATCAGAGGCTGTGGGTCGGGCCTTGTGATCTGTGCTCTGTCCATCCTTTCAGGTAATTCTGATGTGTTCTGAAGTTTAAGTGCTACTTTAGGCCCACCTTGAAGGCTGCCCCTGTTCCTAGCATCCTAGCATTTTGCTGAATGGATGAGGTTTTCAGTTCTCTTTGCAGAGAGATTTTTAAACCTGTGTGTGCAATTTCCCAAGGAACCTTATTTCATTCAACCCTGAAATGCTACCTCTTTCTTCCCCATTTTGTGTGGTCTTCTCTATCCCTTTCTTGATGTTTGAGAATAGCCTTGAGTTTTTATACATGTTTTGTAGGTTCATAGTGAGGACTTCTCTCGTGTGCCTGAAGGAGCTGTGGGGGGCTTTGTGTGTCAGGGGCTGAATGGCCTTCCTCAGGATCCAGCAGGTTTGCAAGTGCTTTTGTGGGTGCACTGCAGAGAGATTAACTCTTGTTTCTATTTCCTGAAATAATTTTAGCTCTTTCTGACAATTTCCCCAGCCCTGTGAAAAGCAACACTCTCAGTGATGTCGAGTGTTATTTATAAATGTAAAGTCACACCTTTTACTGGAAAGTCTTCTATATATGGATTAGCAATGCAGAGTGATTGGAGTTAATAAATGTGGAGTTTCTCAGAAAACAACAAAATGGTGCTGTATGAGTGGAAAATACCACTTTATGGGAGGAGAAGTTTCTGAGAGTGGAGCAGTATGATTTTCCATGGAGAGATTATGGAAATCCTACGTGGGGCCTGTTAAAAAGCCACGATTCAGCAGAGTCACAGAAGAATATTCCAGATGTCAGTCTAATGCTCTCTGGGCTGAGGTTGTCCATTTACAAGGCAATGTGGTTTGGTTGGCAGGGACGGTCTTGTTATAGGAATAGGAAACTACTTATACTAGCTTTAAAAAGGGGCATTCATTGAAAGGATATGAATACATCTAACAGAAGCCCAGGCTTACATACTGGAAAATCGGGTGCTGAGTTTATCTTATGTCTGGGACCTTGTGATGTCTTATGTCCACCTCTTTCTCTGGGTTAACTACGTTCAACTTTCTCTCTGCAGACTTGCCTTTTGTTCTTAGCAGCCATTTGGCTGAAAAACGGCCTCACTGTGGAAGCCAGTCACCTAGATCCTGCTCTGTAGGACTCTCAGCCAGTCCAAACAGTGGTGGTCAAGTCTTCACGCCCGTGGTTTGTGAGTCTACACAGCAGGAACCCTGGAGTTTGGACAGTTCTTAGAGAAAGGTCTTAATCATATATAGCAAATGGCTTTAATTTTTTATGATTTATAATTCTGATTGTGACTTTTTTATTTATTTTTATTTATTTATTTTTATTATTTTTATTTTGTCAATATACAATGTAGTTAGTTATTGTGTCCCATCACCAAAACCTCCCTCCCTCCTCCCTCTCCCCCCTCCGTGACTTTTTTAAAGCTCTGTTTTTATAGACAACTTAGCCAATCTTTTCCTTTTGCATTTCTACCTTTTGCAATTTCCGCCATTTGCAGACACCAGCAAAAGATGCTAATATTTTCTTCTAGCACTCTTACAGACCTTTCTTTAACCCCCTTAGAAGTTTTAATCTAGATGGAATTGAATGTCAGAAAATGTGTGAGAAATGGACCTACTTTAATAGTTTGCCCATTGTTCAAGCAGCGTTTATTGACAGACTCAGCCTTTCGCCCTTGCCCTGAGAAGCAGCTCTTCACATATGTTAAACTTGTCGGCTTGGGTCTGTTTTCATCTCTTTTTCCATCTCTTTATTCCTGCACCAGCACCACACAGTTTTGTCTGTCTTTCTATCATGGAAATTTCTCATGTATATGGGAAAACATCCAAATGCAGGGGGGATATTGTAAAAATATAGTCGTCTTACTTTGGTTTCATTTTTAAGAATTGACTAGTGTCCAGTGCCTCTTGTGTATTCTTTCAGCAATTTTTTGTGCATCTACAAGTGCAGACGTTTAACCTTTTATGAAAGTGAGAACCTTTTGTATAATCAGCATGTGTTTTGGAGATCCCTTTCACATCAGCACTCACAGACCTAATCATCCACTTCAGCAGCTGTGTAGAACGACATCCTGTCAGTAAATAACATGATCAGTCTCCTGTTGGTGGACATTTAGGTCATTTCACAGGAGTTTTTTCCCCTCTAACAAAAAAGGCTCCAAAAAATACCTTCATACTTACCTTGTTGCTCACCTAGAACTGTCGTTCGATCAAAGGATATGTGCATTTGGAATTCCGACAGCTATCTCCAGACTGGATTTCAAGAAGAGGCATTCCCACCTGTTTTTCCAGATCCTGGTTAACTAGAGGTTATCAGTCTTGAAAGATCTTATTTATCTCCATGGGTGAAAAAATAGTATCTTGTAGTCTTCACTTGTATTTCTCTTTGGAGTAAGACAGAGCATCTTTTCTTGTGTATTGGTCATTTGTAATTGTTTTTATGTGAAACACCCATGTGTGTTCTAGGCTCTTTCTAAACGGGGCTGCTCATTGATTTGTAGTTCATACTGTGTGAAGAAAACGGGGCCCCCTCTTGGTCTTTCTTTCTGTCTCTTTATCTTTTTATCTACACACATACATATATGCATTATTGTTGTTTTTTTTTTTTAAATCAGCTATTAGCCATGTTACTGTCTTAATTTTAATAGTTCGAGCCAAGTCTTCATTCATTCCTCGAATCCTTAGCATCCTCAGTGCCCAGGAGGCAGCAGGCATCCATTTATCTGATACTGTCCCTGCCCTCAGAATACATCTAGTGGGGGGGATGGATGTGAAAGCAGGTGGTGCCTCTGAGGTAGGCAGAGATCGTTCAGGCCCGTCAGCTCCTTGAGGGCAGGGACGATGCTGTGAGCTCCCGTGCCTGTCCCCGTGCTCCTAATGTCTGAATGACATTGACCAGGAGCACAGGGACTGGTCCATCAGTCCTCTGGACTCTCCCGTGCCTGAGCCAGGGTGAGAATATTCTGCTGGTTCTGACTGTGATCTCCCTTCCCGTGTCAGCTCTGTCCACACCAAACACCTGGGAACACTATTGCTTAAAACTCATCTTTCCTGTCCTCTAACTCAGGACTTTGCCCTCAGGGACTGAAAACTTTAAGAAGGAGGCCAGGCCCTGCTGGAGCCCTGCCCCCTCTCCTTTCTGCTGCCTCGTGCACACTCACTAGAACCTTCTCCATGGCTCCTTCTCTCTCTCAGCCCCCCTGACCCAGTGCTGACTGCTCTGTGCCTTCTCTGTCCTCCTCATCCTCACCTATTCTAGGAAAGATTCTAAGGACTTGGTCACACTGAAGAGTTTGTGGCGATCTACTCTAATTCATAAAGCGCCCCTGGAAAACTAAAATAGATAATAGAGCCTCCTGTCAAAATAGTGGCTCTCAGGGCCGGCCTGTGGCTCACTCGGGAGAGTGCAGTGCTGATAACACCAAGGCCACGGGTTCGGATCCTATATAGGGATGGCCGGTTAGCTCACTTGGGAGAGCGTGGTGCTGACAACACCAAGCCAAGGGTTAAGATCTCCTTACCGGTTGTCATTTAAAAAAAAAAAAAACAACAACAACAAACCAGTGGCTCTCTGGGGACAGATGTCTTAAACCTGATATTTTTAGAAGGATGGGATGGAGTTGAGGAGCATTTGGGGGTTCCTTAAATTACCCTATAATTTACAATACCAGGTAATGCTGATGCTGCTGGTTCAGGTACCTCCTGATCAATGGCTGGATTTGTAACCATTCTGCTATGGACTATACCAGTTTTTCCCACATCTGGTTAGTCACTGAGACTGCTTGATAAAAAGGGTTCTTCCCGGGCCGGCCCGGTGGTGCACTGGATAGTGCGCCGCTTGGGAAGCGCGGCGGCGCTCCCGTCCGAGGGTTCGGATCCCACGTGCAGACCGGCTCCCGCTCACTGGCTGAGCAAGGCGGGGGAGCAACGCCGAGGCTTGCAATCCCGTTGCCGGTCCCGGTCCGGTACGGGGGGCCACCCTGAGGGTTGCGATCCGTTGCCGGACACGGAAAAAAAAAAAAAAAAAAAGGTGTTTCCCAAAAAAACAAAAAAAAAAAAAAAAAAAGGTGTTTCCCAAAAAAACAAAAAAAAAAAAAAAAAAAGGTGTTTCCCAAAAAAACAAAAAAAAAAAAAAAAAAAAAAAAAAAAAAAAAAAAAAAAAAAGGGTTCTTCCCAAAACCTATGAAACCAGAATCTCCAGGTGCACAGTCTCCAGGCCCAAGCTGCCCCAGTGATTCTGATGAGTAACCAAGTCTGGGAAATGAGACCAGAGCTTTGCCAGGCCCCTGTGCTTAGGTTCTGGATCCTGAGCATCTAGGCTTCGGATTTCATAAGGTGTCATTCTTGGCCCCTACCTACAGTTTTCTCAACCATAAATGGGGCTCATGATACGCATGAGCTGGCAGTTGGCTGCAGACACCTATTCATTCAGTGACAAGACACATTTTTTTTCCTACATGGCACCCCTCAACCCAAGTTCAAGTTGGTGGTCTCCTAAATGCTCAGGGATTCCCTGTGTGTTTGCGTGGGTCCGCACTCTACAGGGAGCTGGGTAATCAGGGATCCTAATGTGATTGCAGGACAGGCTTGGCCAGCTCTAGGCCAGCCACCCCCACTAGAATTCCTCCGGCCAACCCTGGCCCTGCTCTTCCTCAGGACCTCTGTGCAGGCCAGAGCCAGACCAGAGCTTGGTTCAAGTGAATGTCAAAGGCCAGGGCACTGAAGGGGCCTCCTCATCAGCCTCTCTGTCATCTGTGAAATGTGCACAAGAGCCCCTCCCTCCTTGGATCACAGGGTGCTGTGAGGATCTCATGAGGCACTGTGAAGTGGGAAGTTGGGGACCACCAGTAGAGATGTTCTGGCTAACCGAGGGGCACCCCAGCAGCTCCGCGGTGCTAAAGCAGGTGCCCTGACTCCTTCTTTACCCCCAGCACCATAAGGGGAGCCCTTCCCCACCTCTCTCTTTGGGAGATGTGCTCTGTGGAGGCATGAAAAGGAGGGATGAGGCAGGGAGTCAGCTTCTGGGGTGGAAGATGGGAAGCAAAGAAGAAGAAGGAAGGAACGGAGAGGGTTTATTGTTACTGTGTTTAGTGTCTGCGAGGGCTTATTCTACGCCAGAAACTGTGCTGAGAGCTGGGTGCACCTCGGTGACACCACCATGGCACCGCGTATTGTTATCCCACTTTCCAACAAGGAAACTGAGGCAGAGGAACATGGTCATTGTTATAAGGAATAGACCTGGGATTCGAACGTCTGTCTGTAAGATGCCAGCGCCTGAGCTCTTAATAACATTAGGGAGCCCCCGAATAGTTGAGGGGTTTTTAAACACCAGGGTCATGTCTTCATTCCATTTCTTTCCTTTCTTCTTACAGCTGGGCCCCAGTGTCCCCAAGTTCTCCTCTTCCTCAGAGTATGGGGAGTCTGGTTGCTCAAAGGAGCACCCCCAGTGTCTGGCTCTGTTACCTGGGAATGGAGGGGCGTTAGCTACCACCCCCTCCTCCCCTCCCCCCAAGAGTGACTCCTCCATGAATTTCTCTCTGAAGACCTTGGTTCTCCAAGGCTCAGGGCCTGTGTTTGCTAAAACTCAGGACAGTGACTCTGGGGCCCAGTGGCCATTGTGGACTCTTTCCAGACTACCTGAAATGAAAGGCCTGGGCCCCAAGCTCAGCAGCCATCCCTAATGACGATCAGCTATGGGTGGTCCTGCAATTCTTGACCTGTCAGGGGCCCATGGGCAGCTCTTTGGGAGAAGCATTTGTGTCTTTCTATTTGCTGAGGTCTGTCCTTGCCAAAGGGTTCTGAGCTGTGTATGACCAGTCTCGGGGGATAGTTATGGAAGCTTGCATGAAAAGTGGGTTGAGATGAAGCTTCCCAAGCAAGAATCTCTTTAATGGATCTGTTATTCTCAGATGTCACAGGACCATTCATAAATCATCTATCTGATCTTTAAGATCCTAGAGCAGCGATTCTCAAAGCTGCGAGTATACCAGAGTCAGCTGTGTTGAGACACGAGTGGCTGGCGTCCTCCCCCAGAGTTTCTGATTCAGTAGATCGAGGACGAGGCCTGAGAATTTGCATTTCTAACAAGTTCCAGGTAATGCTGATGCTACTGGCCCAGGGAACCTTTGAGAACCTCTGCCCTGGATGATCCAATCTGGCCCCTGTTACCGCTGACCTCATCTTTTTCTAGGCTCCCTGCCTCTTCCTGGCCCCTCTTCAGCCACACTGTCCCACTTGACGCTCTTTGAAGACGACAGACACGTTCCTGCCTCAGAGCCCTTCACCTTCTGTTCCCTCAGCCTGGGATCCTTTTCCCTCATGTGTGTGTGGCTTGCTCCTTCCCTTCTGTGGGGGGCAGCTTCCAAGATGGCTCCCTACGTGCCCCCCTCCTGGCACTCATGCCCTCGTGTAGTCCCCTCCCACGTTCTGTCAGGGTTGGTCTGTGAGACCAGCAGGTTCTGGCTGTCGTGATGGAGTGTCAGTACTGAGACCGGGTTATAACAGATGTTGTGGCTTCTGCCTTGCCCTCTCTTGGCTCACTCAGTGAGAGGTTAACAGCTATATTGTGTGCAGCCCTGTGGCAAGGGACTTTGGCTCCTGCCAGCACCTGTAGAGACAGCTTTTTTGCAAGTGGCTCCTCTAGCCACAGTGGAGCCTTCAGATGATGCAGCTCCAGCTGACATCCTGACCACACCTCGTGAGAGACCCTGAGCCAGAACTACCCAGCTAAGCCACTCCCGATTCCTGGCCTACTGAAACTGTGTGAGACAATATTTGATGTTCCAAGCTGCTAAGTTTGGGGTAACTTGTAGTGCAGCACAAAATACTTAGTAAACTTCTTTTTCAGGTCTTTACTCACATCCCTTTCTTAGTGAGGCCTTCCTTAATGTATCAGTCCATTTTGTGTTGCTATAATGGAATACCTGAAACTGGGTAATTTATAAAGAACAGAGGTTTATTTGGCTCATGATTCTGGGACAGTTGCATCTGGTGTGAACCTCAGGCTGCTTCTACTCAAGGTGGAAAGCAGCAGCAGCTGGTGGGTACGAGCAGATCACATGGCGAGAGGAAGCAAGAGAGAGAGAGAAGGTGCCAGGGTCTTTTAAACAACCAGCTCTTGCAGGAACTCACTCACTACCCCCTCCCCGAGGGAGAGCATTAACCCATTCATGAGGGATCCGCCCCCATGACTCAAACAGCTCCCAACACTGCCACATTGGGGATCAGATTTCCACGAGTTTTGGGAGGACAATAACATCCAAACTCTGTCACTTGGCCACCCTATTAAAATTACAGCTTCTTTCTAATAGTACTTTCTATCCCCCTGACCTACTTTATTCTCTTTAGCACGTACCAACATCTAACCTGATATGTTTTATTTATTTATTGTGTTTCCTGATACAAATCCCTGCCCTCAACCCCCATTAGAAAATTTTTAAATGTTCGTTTGTGGAAAATTATATTTATACGTTATATATGTGTATAAATATATATACACACAACATACATGGGGATACATCAAAAAGTTCATGGAAAGGTTAATATTATCTTTCAATTCTGTTTTTCCATGAACTTTTCAAAGTACCCTCAAATATACACATAGACTCACACATTTATTTAAAAATGGAATGGCATAATGACCACTAGAATTTAAGGTGGAGGAGGAGGGGGGCTTTAACCTGGTCTATTCCCTCTACTATCTCCCACGTCCAGAACAGTGCCACACACAGAACAGGCCCTCAAATGTGTGTTGAATGAATAATGATAAAATATTAACTTTAATTTTGAGGGTGGTTCTCAATTGTTGTATAGATTAAAACAGCATTGTTTTGCTGCAGCTCCAGATGCGGTGAGTGTTGCCAGCAAATGGTGGTTTTTGTTGTCAGAGTGAGTCCCAGAAATGCCCCTTCTCACTGAGGCCTGTTTCTTCCATTAAAAATAGAAATGATAACACCCATTTCGAAGGTGTTCTTTGACCACTGAAGGAGATACCAAATGTGAGGGGCTTGGTGTGGACCAGGCACAGATGGTTGTTCAGAAAGTAGTAGTTTCTGTCCTCCGGAGAGACTGTGGTTATAGTTTGCATTTCATTTAATTTTGCAAAGGGATTGGAAATGGTCTATAGCCAGAAACCCCTAACTAGAAGGTATCGAAAACCAAGGGACTGAGCAAACCCCAGGTGCACAGGAGGCAACTGAAGTCTCTGGGAACTGCAGCTGAGTTTCCCAAGGGAGAGATGCGCAGGGGTCTCCAGACACACCAGCCTCCCGGCTGGATGCAGCTCACGCTTGGAGGACACAGGTCCCACTGCAGATTCTGCATCTGCCTCCAGCTGCGTGCCTGGACCAGGGCAGTGGGGCTCCTGCCATTCCCCTGGGACATGCCTAGAGGACATGGCAAGAAAAAGTAGGACATCCCGAGGGCAACCAGCTTCCAGATAAGGAGGGGCAAGGGCTGGAGAAGGGGGGTCAAGCAAAGCTGAACCACAGCCCAGACAGACTGTGAGGAGAATGGCAAGGAGAGAAGCCTTGGGTGGGTGGGGAGAGGAGGAAGAGAGAGAGCAAGAAGCCCAGAAGGGTGAGTATAAAGAGAGGCAAAGAGGAGAGGGCTGCGGGAATCTCAGATCAGAACCAAGACCCCAAAGCCAGATTCCTCCTGGGCTGATACCTGCGGTTATTTTACCTGACAGCCACTGGGGGCAGCAGAGAGCAGCACACAGCAGGTGAGCCCAGGGCAAACCCCCATCACCAATGGTCTAGGACCCCCGGGCCCATGGGCTTTCCAGGAGAGCCCAGACCCCCCAATATAGGCGGGATGCAGTCTTAGCCAGGAGACATGAAGTCTGGAAGTGACTGCTTAAAATTAATAACTCCAGGCTGGCCGATTAGCCCAGACGGTTAGAGCATGGTGTTATGACACCAAAGTCAAGGGTTCTGATCCCTGTACTGGCCAACAACCAAAAAAACAAACAAAAACAAACAAAAATTAATAAGTACTGTCTAGATCACTTTAAAAAAAATTTTTTTTATTATCATTATTACTATTATTTTAAAGAGGGGAGCACCTGTGCTTTGTAAACCCAGACTTACCTAGCTTTCCACCTTTCATATATACTCTCTCTTTACAAGTTTTGTTCTGTGTGTGGCAGCTGCCATAATACACTGATGGGAAAATTAACATCTCTAGCTCTTAGCATTGACAGCTAGAACAGAACCTCCCTTGGGCTGGATTTGTCCACGGTCAGTTCATTTGTGTATGTTTGGCTCCCCTGGTTTCAGTGGAAGAGGTCCAAATGGAGTTCTAGTTGCCATTAGGAAAAAATGTGTTTTGTGTGAGCTGGGTTGGGTGGGAAGAGGCCGTCTGGGAGCAGGTCTCACTTCTTCCGCCCTGACCTCACTGTGCCTTTGGGAGCCTCTGGGACCTGCATGGCAGCAGTGCTGTTAGTAGGAGTCTGGGCAGTCACCTGGGATGACCCAGGACCCCAGGGGTGGAAGCCCAAAGGATGCAACAAGGCCTCAATCCAGGCTAAGTTGGGCCCTGAGCTGCCACTTCAGTCTTGCTTTGGCTTGGTCCAGGAGCCTGGTGTGCTGTAAATAGATTAGGGTGTCCTTTATTAGAACAGACCTGGAAATGGCTTCCTCCCTGGGGTGGTGTGGTCATCTGGGGCTATCTGTCCTGCTGCTGGTGAGGTCACCCAGCCAGAGCCCCAGTGGCTGCTCCAGATGTCTGTCTGGCCTGGCTCAGCTCCATCCCTCCTGCCCCAGGCTCCCAATTGTCTTTGTGTTTTGGGTTGGTCAGATCTGGCCAAGACTGGAAGATGGGCTGGGCTGAATACTTCATGCAGTTGCATTGTCCCTGGTGGAGCCCAGTTGGAGGTGGGAATAGAAAGATATAGGACTTATGGGGAGTCCAGCTTTTGGGGGGTCTGGGAGTGACTCAGGCTAGCGAGTGCAGGGAAAGGGGCCTTCTGTCAGGACCTGGCATGGAGAGCAGGGTTCTAACTGCTGGCCAGCATCCACCTATGGTTTCAGAGCCTCCCCAGCAGACCCCTGAGCTGCTTGATGCCATGCTGGCCCGGGCTGCTTGTAGTTCCCTTCACTGGAGAACTCAAGGCTCATGGAGGGAGGGGCAGGGAGTGGCAGCTTCTCTGCTAAGTAGTGTGTATCTTCAAGTGAGGCTCTGCCTGTGTGCCCTGGGTGCTTGGAGGTGGCTTGCAGGTGGCAGGCACACGGCGGTGGGTGACTGAGTGAGTGGGTGGAAGGAGGGGTCAGTGCGTGAATTGGGACCTCTGCTACAGCCAGAAGGTAAAATGGCAAAGTCCACACATCAGCTGGGGGTTCTTCTTTTTGAGATAAGGTCAGTGGCATGAGCCACTGAAGGGGTGGAGGCATCCACACAAAAGGGACAGTTCTCTGGGGACATTTTCTGCTGCCTGTTTATCCCTGGAGAGCCGAGGAACACATCAGGTGGGAACCTCCATCCACAGTGCTGTCACAAGGTCCATCCCTCCTCTGGCCCGTCTGTCCATGCATCCATCAAGCACTAGAGAGTGGGGACTTTGACTGAAGGAAGGAAAAGCAGTCTTGGAAGTCTGCATGGCAGAGGAAGCATTGTAGTCGAGACTTGCTGAGCATGCGAGGTTGTGATATCCAGGGATGTGGGGCAGCAGGTGGTGGGGGTGAGGAAACAATACAG
>NW_007726963.1:480881-483524 GCF_000696425.1 Galeopterus variegatus
TACTCTGTGCACCATGTTAGAAGGGGATTTTCACAGGTGAGTGACCTCTGAGGGGAGCTGGGCTCCAGGTTGAGCGGTCCCCTAACTGTGTGTGGACGGATTCTAAGTGGGGGAGACAAGAGACAGGGAGGCCACTTAGGAGTGAAATGGAGAGGAGGTGAGGAATGGATGGAAGGGTGTCTCCAGGTCCTGGGAAGCAAGTAGATATGGGTGGTGGGACATCAGGAGGAGCTAGTAAAACTGGGTGGGTCTCCAGGGGCTGGGGAACCCAGGGGGAGAGGGGGGGAGAGGAGAGCTGGGCTTGGCCCGAGGACATGGAGGCAAGTGTGGCCACCGGGCGGGGCCGATCCAGCAGGCAGAAAGCAGGCTGAGGCTGGGCGCCCCCTTCACGTTTTATGAAGGCTGTTTGCTCTTCTAAGCTCCACCGCATTTCAACCTGCAGCCTGGCTTGTCTTTGTTTTATTTAATGCTGATAAAGCCCTCACTGGGTGCCCGCTGTTATCCTAAGTGCTTTACACATAGTGACCCACTTCACGCTCTTGACAACCCCATTTATACCATTTTCACGCCCATTTCACAGTTGAGAAAAACAAAATACAGAGTTTAGGTGACTCCAGCAGTCACTCAGCTTATGAATGGCCAGGCCTAGAGCGCTTTCCAGGGCCCTCGGGCTCTAAGGTCATGGGTCTTTATGGTAGATTCTCCAAGTCAGCGTGTCTCTCAGGGAAGCCCCTGTGCCCTCCGGCAGCCTCTTTCCTGGTCACCCCTCATGAGAGACCCCCCTACTCTCTTGTTTCTGGTCTCGTCCTCCCAGCTGCTTTCCTGATTGACCCTCAGTTCTGTTTTCTCTCCCTTAAGACACAAAGGGACCATATGACCATTGGTAACCCTTGCTCCTGGAGCCTTAAGTTTGCCTTCCTAAACCCAAACAGTGGTGTTAAGACCACCAATCAAAGCCGGAGGGCAGGAGTATGGGGGCCTGAGAGACCAGTTGTTCCAACCCCTTCATTTAGAAGATGAATCAGAAGACCAGAGAGGTGGTATGATTTGCCCAGAGCTGCACAGCAGTTTAGGAGCAAAGCTGAGGCAAGAACCAGTTCTCCTGAATCCCAGTAGAGATAAGCCATTGAAAGGGTTTTGTTTTGTTTTCAGTGTTTGAAACAATCACATTTTCAGTAATAGAATTTTTAAGTAATGTTCTATCTATATGTTGGACTAACTTTAAAAATAATTTGATGTTAGGAGTTTGTATATGGGCATTTGGCATTAATACGACACCTCCCTTGGGTGGATACTGTTACTGAACTCATTTTACACAAGGGGAAATTGAGGCACTGAGAGGTTAAGTAGCTTGGTCGAGGTTGTACTGATGGCAAGTGGCAGAGCTGGGACCCAAAGCCAGGCTATCTGGCTCTGGAATCACTGTGGTTAAACAGGGCCTAACCATGGTGATACCCAGCCCCTGTAATGATTTTTGAAAGGTATTCACAAAAGTTGACATATGAAAAGAATGTACAGTATGATTTTAAAGAGGAACATATGCTTAGAAAACAAATTGACATATGGATACTAAAATGTTGACAGTGATGACCTCCAAGTGGTGGGATTCTGGGTGGTGCTTATTTTCGTCTTTGTGTTTTTCTGTATTATCAAATTGTATATTGTGAGAAAGCATTATTTTTATCACTAGGTAATTTTATAAGAAGTCTTTGCTCATGGCAGTTGCTGTCGACTGGATGCCCATGCCCTAACCTCATTGAAGCTTAATTCCCACTGTTACTGCTGATGGTGGAAAATCCTATTATGGTCGTTGAAAGGTGGGGCCTTGAAGAGGTGATGAGACTGTAGCACCCTGCTGTAGTGAATGGATTAAGAGTGATGGTCAGGAGTGTGGTTCTGAGGGCTTTAAAAGGAGAGCACACAAGGAGCCGTGGCTCGCTCTCTGCTGACCACTTTCTGCGACAAGACCCCTTTATTGCTATAAAACCACAACCAAAGAAGACCCTCACCAGTTGTGTTCTCGGGACTTTAGACTTATCAGCCTCTGAAACTATAAGCAAAAAATTTCATTCTTTTTATAAATCACCCAGTTTCAGGTATTTATGTTATAAGCAACAGAAACAGACTAATACAGCAGTGAAATGGGTAAAGTAGCATTTGGGGACAACAACATAGCTGCAGTGTTAGTGTTCTTTCTGAATGGACTGTGTAGCTGGGCACCAGAAGAGGGAGTGGTGGCCAGGAAGATACAGCGGCTGTAATTCAAACAAGACGGAGAACTGTAGAATCAGGAAGGACCTCGGAAATACCCCCAGTTGGCAGAGGACTCTGTCTCTTTACAGACCTCTGGGCAGGGCTGCTTCCTCTGTGCTTTGGAGTTTCAGGTGACAGTGGGTATCTTAATTCATATTCTGTTGCTGTAACTGAATACTTGAGGCTGGGTAATTTATAAAGAAAAGAAATTTATTTCTTAGTTCTGGAGGCCGGGAAGTCCAAGAGCATGGTACCAGCACCTGGTGAGAGCCTTCTTGCTGGTGGGGATTCTCTGCAGAGTTTTGAGGTGGTGCAGGGCATCACATGGGGTAGGAGAGACAAGATTGTGCCATCCCAGGTCTCTGCTCCTCTTTTTTTTTTTTTTTTTTT
>NW_007726963.1:483822-489693 GCF_000696425.1 Galeopterus variegatus
CGGACCGGGGACCGGCAACGGGATTGCAACCCTCGGCGTTGCTCCCGCGCCTCGCTCAGCCGGTGAGCAGGAACCAGTCTGTATGTGGGATCCGAACCCTTGGGCGGGAGCGCCGCCGTGCTTCCCAAGCNAGGAACCAGTTTGTATGTGGGATCCGAACCCTTGGGCGGGAGCGCCGCCGTGCTTCCCAAGCGGCGCACTATCCAGTGCACCACCGGGCCGGCCCTCTGCTCCTCTTTATAAAGCCACCGGTACCATTCCTGTGATAACCCATTAATTCACTATTAACCAAATAATACATGAGTGGATAATTCCATTCATGAGGGCAGAAGCCTTATGACTCAGTCACCTCCTGAAGGTGCTATCTCTTAATACTTGTTACATTGAGGATTAAGTTTCAACTTGAGTTTCAGAGAGGACAAACATTCAAACCATAGCATAGCACAGTGGTTGTTTGAGGAGAAATGCCCTGTTGGCAGCTGGGGTTCCAGGACTAGAGTTTGGAGCTCTCAGGATGGAGTAGAAGTGAATGAATTGGCAGCCTGGGGTGGGGAGAGGGATAAGGGAGGGGCCCTTGGGGACATTTCAGAGGATCCCAGCCAGAAATCCATCTCCTCTGGCCCCGGCCCCATGGAGAAGTCCCCCAGCAAAGGAGTAAGCTCTCTTGTCCTGGACGGCAAGAGTGATAGATGTCAGAGCAGAAAGCAGGCTCCTGTCCCTTCATGGTAAGAGAGGAAGGTGACTCGCCAAGTCTCTATTTTTTCTAGCTCTGACCATCTCATTCTGCTCTGTGACACTCTGAGGTTCTGGCCTATGAAATTCTCAAAGTGATTTTCTTTGTTCTTTCTTTGACCAGAGACCACCTGGGAACGTCCCAGCAGTTGTCCTGGGATTCCAGCCAGCCCTGGCCCTCACAGGAGCTCTCTGCCTCCAGCAGGTACGTCCACTCACCACCTCGGGGCAGCTGGGAGGGCCACACCTCTACTTTCATTGGAAGGGCTCAGACTCTGTGTCCCAAGGCCGGACACCTGGCTTGGGATCTTAGGGACCTAACCCAGGGAGAGGATGGGCCTTGGAGGTTGATGTCTCCCTGGCAGTGTCAGCAACAGCTCTGGTGGCCTCATACTGTCTCCCTCTCGGGAGGGGTGGGAGGAGGAAATGGCTGGGTGGGTTGAAACACCACAGCTCTTTCTGTCTGCTACAGCGGGAACAGAACTGCTCCCCGTGGCCCTTGTAGGCATCAGGGAGTAGAAGCTAAAGGGAGGCAGATTTTTACAAGGTAACTTTCAAACAGGATGTCTGGAAAAGAAATGGGATTCTTTGTGAGGGTGTGAGTTCTCCAGCTGCAAAGGTGATCGAGCAGAGGCAGCTGGGGTAGACATCCCTACAGTAGGTGGGAGGTTTGTCCAGACGGTCTTGGGAGAGACCCAGGTCTGAGATTCTGGGAGGCAGCTTGCAGGACCCTGGAGTAGAGAGAACGGTGTCTGTTTCTTGGGCTTAGGCTTTGTAAAATATCACCTCCTCCAGGAAGCCTTCCCTGATCACTCAGTTCAGAGCCCTCACCCAGTCACTCCAGATCCCAGCACGTGCTGTTTTATTGTCCTCAAAGTTCTCCTTCCTGTTGATTGTCGCTCTCCCATGCCACACTGTAAGCTCCCTGAGGGTAGAGACTTTGTCTCTCTTTTCCGTTCATGGAATCCTCAATGCCCCAAACAGATCCTGGCTTTGATGTTGAGTGAATTCACCAGTGTTACCCTTGTCATATGGTGTGTAGACCAGCCTCGGGTGCGGCATGAAAGTCATGGGAATTTAAACATGTATAGCTCTGAGAATGTGACAGATGGCTGTGGCTGGACGGAGGTGGGGAGGCCAGCAGGAGAGGAGGGGCTGAAGCAGTGGTGACATTTCCTCGGGAGGCGGCGAGTGCTGCGTTCTCAGACCAGGTCCCCAGAGATGGGCCCATTCAGCCTTCGTTACTGCCACGTGACGGTAGGCGATTCCAAGGGCCCTGCCTTCCCTTTTGTTGATGTTCTTGTGTTGTTGTTTAAACAATAGAAAAGCCATGTTAATAATGCGAGTGTGGCCCTATTTCCTGGCTGGCTCCAGGCCAGTTGGACACTACAAAGAAGAGCTAGTGTCTTTTCTGGCCAGAGTGGTCCCTGCAGGTGGCCAGGACATCCTTGTAGGCAGAGGGAGGGTTGGGCAAGTGGGACGACAGGTGTGATGGAGGTGTGTTCTGCCAGGCTGACGGAGCTGGTCAGGGCTTGCCCTTTGACTCACTGGGGCCACCTCTCCATGGTCACTTCTCCATGGAATCCTAGGCCCATCAGGTGCTATGTGAGGAAGGGTTTTGTAGTAGGATGACAGGTGTGATGGAGGTGTGTTCTGCCAGGCTGACGGAGCTGGTCAGGGCTTGCCCTTTGACTCACTGGGGCCACCTCTCGATGGTCACTTCTCCATGGAATCCTAGGCCCATCAGGTGCTATGTGAGGAAGGGTTTTGTAGTCCAGTGCAGTGGGGAACCCTGCCTATTCCAGTCCCTTTTGGAGACCCATCTGTACATGTCACCATTCTGAAGGCTCCAAGAAGGCCTGAAGTAAAGACACCTAGGTAACTTATAGGTTGAGCCTCTTTAACGTAAAGCGCTTTTGCCCTGTTTGTTTGCAACACACCTCATACCTGTTAAGCTTCCTCACTCTCAACTCTCGGGTGATTTTTGCCTACCCAGGGACATTTGGCAATATCTGGAGACATTTTTCACTGTCACCATTAGGAGGAGGTACTGTAGGCCCCTACAGATGGTCCTGACTGAGGTGGTCGACTTACAATTTTTCAACTTTATGAGGTGTGAAAGCCATACACATTCAGTCGAAAACTGTGCTTCGAGTGCCTGTACCACCACTCTGTGTTTCACTTTCAGTACATTATTCAAAGAATTACATGAGACATTCAACCCTTTATTATAAAATGGGCTTTGTGTTAGAGGATTTTGCCCAACTGGAGGCTAATGTGAGTGTTCGAGCACATGTAAGGTAGGCGAGGCTAGGCTGTGATGTTCGGTAGGTTTAGGTGTATTACATGCATTTTCGACACAGAATATTTTCAACTCATGATGGGTTTATCAGGACATAACCCCATCGTAAGTCGAGAAGCATCTGTACTGGTAGAGGCGAGGGATGCTGCTAAACGTTCCACAACGTGCAGGATGGGCCCCCACAACAAAGAATCATCTGGCCCTAAATGTCAGTGGTGCCGAGGTTGAGAAACTCTGCTCTAGGGTGGCTCAGAACATCAGTTCGTCTCTGCTCAAGGGTTCTGGACCATGGCCCATTGAAGCAAAAAGCAGTAACACCCTATGTCATTGATTATAAGACCCACCTTTTGATTTTTCCCCCATATTTTAATATTTGGAAATCAGATGCATCCCACATTCAATGGTATATCCTAGCTTAATTGGAAGCATTTTTCTTCTTCCTTAGTGGTCCTTAAAATAAAGATACCTTTAACAATCAATGGCATCTTGGACTTGTGAAATGACAGCTTGTTAAACTGGGGCCTTGGGCATGTGGCTTCTCCCTGCCAGGCCTCACTTTCCCCATTCATAAGTTGAGGGCCTGCCCAGCCTCCGTGCTTTGTGATTTGCGACACTTTCAGGAGACACTTTCAGCTTTCAGGAGATTTTTACTGTGGGGAGAGAAATAGACTCAGTGAGGGCACAAGGTTACTTCACAATCCAGTCGTCCCCTCCCCAGGCTCCTGGGGTTGTTGACTCCTCTTCCTGAGACCACTCAGTTCCCAGATCTCAGTCCCTTTTCTTCTGTACATGCTTCTATGAAAGCCTCAGCAATGGAGTTTTAGACCTTCTCAGTCAAAAATCCATCAGATGCTGTTCTCGGTACTCGGGGTGTAGCCACAGACAAGACAGACACAGGTGGGTTCTACTCCCAGGGAGCCTCTGTTCTAGTTGGGGAGTTAGACAAACTAGCAGACACAAATATGTCAGATACAGCCTGCATGTTCTAAGGCAAGGAATGACAGTGTGACAGAGAGTGTCCCTGGGGAGTCAGGGGAGGCCGCAGCAAGGGAATGATGTTTAGATCAAGCTTTAACCAGAACAAGCAGATAGATGGGTGGGGAGGTGGTTTCAGGCCAGGCTAGTGCAAAGCCCCCAAGGCAGCAATAACCTTGGCACAGTTGAGAGCAGGAAGTGGGCCAGCGTGTCTGGAGGGTGGGATGTGCTGGAGAATGGTCGGAATGAGGTAGGGGAGTGGCCAGGGGCGGAGCCTGCCAGCCCCATAAGCCAGGGGAGGGTGCTGGGATTTCATTCAGAGCGTGCTGGTTGGGGTGGAGGGTAAACAGACTGAATGCAGGCAGCACTTGGCTCTGTCTAGACTGCATTCCGTTAGCAGTGATGGGGGAGTTACCTGCAGAGTGGGCGGGGGGTGAGGGCAGTATGGAAAGCCCAAGCACATTTCTTGACCATAAACATCTCCTGTGGGCGCTCCTGAAGAAGGACATGGAAAAACAGGAAGAATGCCGGCGGGGGGACTACAAGTTAACTTAGCCAAACCGTGCATAGGCAGCCTCTCCTTCATGGGGACGAGGGGTGAAGGAAGCCACAGGGCCCAGCTTTACTTGCGTGTCATAGCTTTGCGAGCTTCCAGAGAGGGTTTGAAGGGCCACCCACACGTCGGGACTGGTTCATTCTTAGTGCAGGTTTGGTGGATGCCGGTTAAGTGCAGCCAGCCAGCTTACCAGCGGGGGAGAGAGATCTAGAAACACGCCCAGATCCCCCCACAAATTAGATTCCACTCTTTGAATGTTAGGTGCTACTTAGTAGAATTTCTGTGTAGGCTTTACTCGGTTTCCCCTGTTAGTGTCTTACATAACTGCAGTACATTTGTCAAAACTACGAAATTTACATTGTATATTACTGTTAAGTAAACATTAGACTTTATTTGGATTTCAGGAGTTTTTCCACTAATGCCCTTTTTTATTCTAGGATCGAATCCTGGAAACCACATTACACTTAGATTTCACTTAAATTGATTTGTTTATGGTTAAATAGTCACCGGTGGCTAGTGGCTGCTGCATGCACAGTGCGGTGTGGTGGAGACCGAATTCCTTTCTGAACCTCTGGGCCTGGGGCATGCACTGAGCGTGTGTTTGTGTTTTTCTGAAGGATAGAGGAAATCTGTTATTTATTGGGGTTGCCCAGGTAGGGGGTGTGTTTCAGGAAACTTGGGCTCAGGGGCTGCCTTTGCCAGTTTCAGGCTGAGTTCACCTAGGGATCATCCTTAGGCTTCCAGCAGCCCCAGGGAAGCCCAGGGCCCAGTCAAAGGGAAGTGAACAAGTGCCCTTGCAGAGGCTGAAGATCAGGGAGCTCCAGCCTTTGAGCCTGAGGAGCCAGCCAGAAGCGTGTGCAGATAGACAGTTGTGCAAACCCAGGCCCTTGCCCACATCTTCTTCCCTAGATCAGGAGGCCCTGTGCACATCTCCTCTCCTGTACCGCACCCTCCCTCATGGCAGAATTAGCAAGTTGCTAGTTCCAGAGCCGCTTCCACACCCTAAACTAGACTGCACATTGACTTCAAGGAAGGCCCTGACATTCTCTGTTGGGAGGAAGCTCATATGATCTTTTAGAACCAGTGTTCTTGTCAGCTGAGGCTACGGGGACTTTACAAAGGCCAGTTTAACCTTTGATGCCCCCGTAGAGTAGCCATAGATTTTCAATCATTCACAGCCACGTGGGCAAATGTATTATCAGTCCCATCTTTGGGAGCACAGTTTACATCTTAGACAACCAGGGGAAACAGTTAGGACCAGGTGGCCAGACAGAAATTTCTGGAACAGAGGCAATTAGTATAAAGC
>NW_007726963.1:489718-491092 GCF_000696425.1 Galeopterus variegatus
AAACAGTTAGGACCAGGTGGCCAGACAGAAATTTCTGGAACAGAGGCAATTAGTATAAAGCTGCTCCCCTAAATGGACCAAGGTAGATACTTTCTTCCAGAGTATGGAGCAGACCCTGCAGATCAAGGTAGATACCGGATACTCCTGAGAAGAAGAGTAGAGAAGAGCCACCTGCCAGGGCCTTACGGGGTGTGGTGGGAGGGGAAGGAGGCGGCTCCAGTGTTTTCCTGATGTCCATACCTGCGTTTCTCCAGCCACAGCAGTGTCTCCCAAAGTGGGTTCCACGGTAGTCCTGCTTTACTGCCACACACAGGCTCTGTGTGCATGTATGTGTGGGAATCTGCACATTGCCTCGTTAGAGATCCACAGCACAACAGCACATTTTAAAAGGCCTGCTGTAAATAAAGTAACTTAAATATGAGTAATGTGGGCATTTGCCTCACACTCTTTGGACCCTAAGTCCCTACTCCTTACCTTCTCTGCTTAACATTTATAATAAACATTCTGCAGAATTGGTGCTTTGTGTAACACAGCTAGGGAAACACCACATTGTGCCACGTTTACTGTGTGATAGACGGAAGGGAGGCCGGAGGATGGACAGACAGGTGGAAGGACAGAAGGGTGGAAGGAGAGTGCAATTTCAAGAAAAAGGGCCTCGAGGCTCCCAGGCTTCTTAACCTGAGGAAGGAAGTCACTGTGTTCATTGCATAGAGAGGGGGAGATTAGACCAGAACTAAAGGAGGCATAAGGGCATGGCCAGGGTTGATTTTCTTGTATTCTTTTAGGTTTTTCGGGGAACAAGAACCTGGACAGTGGGGATCGGAGGGTGGAACTCTTTATATCTGGCATTGGGACTGAGAAGTGGCCGCTGAGCCATTGGGTGGTAAATCCTGGGTGGCAGACTTGGCTGGCTCTCCTTTGCTGCTTGGTCTTTCTTGACTTTTCTTATGCTCCGTCTTTTCCCCATTTCTTTCCTCTTCCCCTCACCCCAACCTCCTTCTCTTCCTTTCTATCCAGACATCTGTCCCCTCCTCTCATTAAGCATCTCCCAAGCCCTCTCTTTGTCCATCTGTTTAACTGCCCATAAAGTGGAATGAAATTTGTGGTGCCTGTGTTTGTATTTATATTCCAAGTTGCTAAGGTTACTAGATAGAGCTTTTTGTTCCCTTTTTTTTTTTTTAACTTAGAAACAACAGAGTTTGGCATTTTACATTTTTTCTCATATCCCCAAACTGAATTTTGTTCCCTATGGTGATGAGTGATGCTCGACCAACTTTATTCCCCCCGCTCCCCAGAAGCTGAGGCCCCAGAAACACCACTTGTGGCTTCATTTGTTTTGTGGCTGACCCATAGTGAGCTGGGAGCCCAGAGGAC
>NW_007726963.1:491679-509851 GCF_000696425.1 Galeopterus variegatus
TCTTTTCCCCATTTCTTTCCTCTTCCCCTCACCCCAACCTCCTTCTCTTCCTTTCTATCCAGACATCTGTCCCCTCCTCTCATTAAGCATCTCCCAAGCCCTCTCTTTGTCCATCTGTTTAACTGCCCATAAAGTGGAATGAAATTTGTGGTGCCTGTGTTTGTATTTATATTCCAAGTTGCTAAGGTTACTAGATAGAGCTTTTTGTTCCCTTTTTTTTTTTTTAACTTAGAAACAACAGAGTTTGGCATTTTACATTTTTTCTCATATCCCCAAACTGAATTTTGTTCCCTATGGTGATGAGTGATGCTCGACCAACTTTATTCCCCCCGCTCCCCAGAAGCTGAGGCCCCAGAAACACCACTTGTGGCTTCATTTGTTTTGTGGCTGACCCATAGTGAGCTGGGAGCCCAGAGGACGGGGAAGGCCAATTTAGAATGCTCCTGGGTGCGAGTTGCCAGGAACTTGTGGGTCATGGCCGTCCAAATCTCCACTGATAACGTTTTCTGAACATGCCTGGGAGTATTAGTAAAATGCACCAAGACAGGGTGTCAGAGGAGAGCTGCTGTGTGGGGAGAAATGGTTGAATGGAAGATCATTTGTTCTTTCCTAGTAATTGCTTTGACATGAGTGGTAATTAGCCAACAGCTGACAGACCAGAACTGAAGTGAGAACAAGGCATTGGATTAGGGGCAAAATGCCTCTGCATTAGATAGTTCCTGGCTGCTGTTAGTATGTCGGGCTGTGAGCCAGGGGGGAGCCAGGGGCAGAAGCTGGAGACAGCGTATCGAGTGTGCACTTTGAGGTGCTGGGAAGGGAGTGGGTGGGGGTCAGAGGACAGCCTCTGCCCTCAGGAGCTGGGGAGCAACCTTAGTTCACAGGAACCCTGTATCATTCAATATAGTGTCAGGTTACCTGCTCAGGTAAAAACGTATTTCATTTTCGTCATCAGACTCAACTGCGGTTCAGTTTTGCTTTGCCTGTTAGATTTGAGGACCAGGGTAATGTTGGCTTTGTAAAACAGACGGGTGGGCAAAACTGCCATGTGTTTCTGTGCTCTGGTACAGTTTGTGCCTAGGTCTTTCTTGAGAGTTTGAATGAATTTGCCCATAAAACCATCTGGGTTCAGTGCCTATAGGGGGAGAGGGAATTTTTCAAAGGTTTTGCCCTTTATGGTGTTTCTAGTGTCCCTTGAAACCATTTTGATAATTCGAGTTTTACGGAAGCTTGGTATTTATTACAATAGAATTATAAATCATGTGCTCTTGCATTTAAAAACAATCTTTAATGCATTTGTTGTGCTTATATGTTCTTTGCAAGTCCTAATCCTGAGCATTTATGTTCTCTCTCACACTTAAATTAGGCTGGCTCATCTGCTCTTTTTATTGTTGTAATGCCTACCTTCCCCCTGCCCCCATTCACACACACACACACACACACACACACACACAACCAGCCCTAGGTTGCTAATGTTATCCTGTTTACTAACTCATTAATTTCTGTTGCCACATTTATATTCCTGTTTTCCTTTGGTTTATTTTATTGGCCTTTTAAATATTTTTCTAAAATCTTAAGTTGAATGTTTAATCCATTTATTTTTGTTCCTTTGCATTTGGTAATGAAATAATTAAGGCTATGGATCTTCCTCCTAATATATTTCAGGTCTTATCTCATTTATTTTTATATGTTCTTTACAGTTTTAAATTCTTTTTTGACCTGAGATTATTTTAGAGCGCATTTTCTTTCTTTTTTTTTTTTTTTAAAGATGACTGGTAAGGGGATCTTAACCCTTGACTTGGTATTGTCAGCACCACGCTCACCCAGTGAGCATACCGGCCATCCCTATATGGGATCCGAACCCGTGGCCTTGGTGTTAACAGCACCGCACTCTCCCGAGTGAGCCACGGGCCGGCCCAAAGAGCACATTTTCTTAAAGTTCCAAGTATCTGAGAGTTGGAGACCTTGTATATTTATTTTTTCATTATTAATATTTTGCTTTTATTACTTTCTGGTCAAAGAATGTGGCCTGTGTTATTTATGCCTTTTGCCATTTATTGACATTTTATTTGTGGCTTAAGTATAGCCAACTTTTTTAATGTTACATGGCTTCTTGGCAAAAGATGTTGTCTTTGTAGGATATGATCGTTAATACATCTATTTCCATCAGCTCTTAAATGATTCAGATCTTCTGCATCCCTGTCTTTGTCTGTTAATCAGCGCTAGACTGAAAGTTGGGCCAGCTTTTTAATGTTACATGGCTTCTTGGCAAAAGATGTTGTCTTTGTAGGATATGATCGTTAATACATCTATTTCCATCAGCTCTTAAATGAAATGATTCAGATCTTCTGCATCCCTGTCTTTGTCTGTTAATCAGCGCTAGACTGAAAGTTGTACACTGAGGTTCCTCTGGCCGTCTCTGGACATCCCGGCTCTTGTGTGTTATCATTCCTGTACTGTGCTGCTTGATCATACCGTGTCTCCAGTGCTTTGCTTCATTGTGGGGTGTGTTTATCATCCATCTAATGCCTTTCCTGGTGTAGCTTATGCCAGTCTGAGTAGATTCTCCTCGGTCCCCTCAGCGTTCTCCCTGCTGCTGTTGGAATCCCAGCCTCCCCTCTTAAGATGCCTTTTTTATTGGGCGGATGTTAGCAGCATTTGGCCAGCCACCTGGGGGGATGTGGGTGAGCACCAGGCCTGTAGCTGGCCACACAGGGTTAATTCGTTGTTTCTTGTTATGTCCCCAAGCCACTGCACTAGGGGCCTGCTCCGTACTCAGTTTTCTGTTTTCTTGGCATGAGTGTGCCCGTCTTTCTTCCAGAGTATGGAGCAGACCCTGCAGATCAGGGAGAAGCCCCTGCTGCCCACAGGCTTGCTGCTGAGCATGGCTCTGCCAGCAGGTGGCCTTGGATATTTCGATGCAAGGGGTAGGGAATGGGATACATCCCCAGCATGAAAAAGGTCACACAGGGGGATGCCTTCATCACCCCACTGCCCATTGCTAACCTCCACTCCAGATTGGCAGGTGTTGGTGACTTCCAGCCTTTTTCTCCTTTGCTTCCTGCCACACTGCAGAGCTTTCTCAAGAGTCGTGAGCTAGACATCAGCTTGTATATCTTGATCTGCACTGTATATATGTATCGGCAGTTCCTCCAAGCCTGGGGCATGAGGGTGGCATGCTTTCCTGGTCTCCAGAGATCATGCACGCTTATGGTTCATGGGGACTAGATTCAGGAACAGAAGTGGCAGCCCTCCCCTCCTTCATTGCAGCCTTTTTTTTTTAAATGAAGTACTTTGTAATTTATAGATCTCTTTTGCAATGATTGCCTCGTGGGAGTGTCACACCAACGAAGTAGTTTTGGAGACTAGGTAGAATTATCCCCATTTTACAGGTGCAGAAGCTGAGGCTCACTGAGGAGAAACTGCTCCCCTTAGCTCACGTAACTGTATCTGTGCAAGAGCACCCCCACCTCTGGGAACTGAGATTGAATGGGCCTCAGTGTGAATTCATGATGTCAGGAGCATGTGATGGTGTTGGGGGCTTGAAACCGGCTATGGCAGGAGTATTCATGCCACAGAAATCGGCAGACACTACAAATCAGGGCTCTCCCAGCCCTGTGGAAAGGAAGTTTATCAGCTCCCATTGGGAACTTGAGAGAGTGTCCCCCAAGAGACATAAAGTCACAGGGGTGGAACTTGAGCACCTCAGATTTTTTTTTTTTTTAATTTTAGGAAAACTGTGACTCAAAAAAGCTGTGCATATGATCATCTGGCTATGATTGGCAGAACCAAGTTTCATGGCAACCAATAAATCCATTCCCCCTTCCATTATGCCCACATCACACTGCTCTGAGGGTGAGGGTAGAGAAGTTGTAGGAAGATGGTGGAGGGACCACCTGACTCTGTAGAGAAAGAGACTGGACCCTTGATCGGCACCTGTGACCACAGCTGATGGGCATTTGCAGCAATGGCAGCTAGACTGTGACAACCTCACCTTGTGTTAAGCACATTCCTTTTGCTCTTGGGTTCAGGAAGAAACTCTGTCCCCTGGGAGTTTAGTAATTTGGGTGCTGAGGATTAGAGAGATGCTCCCAACCCATTTCCAGCTCTCAGATACAAGGTCCTGAGAGAGAGTCCTAGCCATGCAAGACCTCCCAGAACCAGGGAAGGAGTGGGAGAAGCCACTGCGATGGCCGGCACTTGGGGGTGCCCATCCATGGCCGCAAAGCATCTGAGCCATGTCTCTGTCCCCACAGTGAATGGATACCACGCGTCAGGGACCCCAGCGCACCCCGCAGAGACTGCCCACATGAGTGTCCGAAAATCCACCGTTGATTCCCAGGTAAGGGGTCCCGCTAAGGGAGGTGTAGGGGTAGCTGCTTATGCAGGCCCAGGAAGGCTTTATTGAAGATGGGTATGACATGGGAGTCCAGGTGGCTACAGCCCAGCTCTGCACCCACGTAGAAAGTGTTTGGTGTATCTGAGTCATTCTAGTGTTCAGTGTTAGGGCCAAGGGTTCTATTTCGCTCTCTGGAGTCTAGGTTTCCCATCACTTTAAGAGGATGGATGGACTGGGCCCGTTTTCTTTTCTCTACCTGACCCCTCCCATCCTTGACTTTACTCAGAATGGACGTTAGTAAAATTTGATCATCTCGTTTGCTAAGCGAGCACAGATAGCGATGGGATGGAAGAAATGGGAGTACGTTTAAGATCCCCAAACTGCTTCCTCATCACCATCTCAGTTGACACTTGTGCGAATGTGTGAGGGAGGGGTCGGTTCCCTTCCCATGTTATACATGAGGTCACTGCAGCTCAGACCAGTCAGGTGACTTGTACAGGGTCACACGGTCACTCCATGGTCAGACTGGACTTGGATGCCAGGTCCCATAGTTTTTGCAATGGAATTAAGCTGCATCTAAGGAATCAAGGACTAGTCTAATTTAGTCTACCCATAAGTTACCAAGAAGATGTTCTTAATGAAGCTTCCACACTCCACCAACATTTTCCAGGAAATAAAATGCCAGACCCCAGGGGTGTTGGTGATGATGATGATGACAGTGACAGTTAACAATGATCATGGTGATAATATTGCTGATGTTAATGGTAGCAATAGCTGCTTATACAGTGGCTTATATGTGCCAGTCACTGAAAGACCCTGTGGTCTGTTAGTACAATTGGCTAAAATGGGACACTCAGTTTTAATATAGGCAAGAGTGTTAATTTTTGGAAACATTATTCTTTCACAAAGCTGAGTATTGGGCTCAGATTCAGTTCTGTTAACTCTGGAAAAGAATTCGAACATCAGTGTATGTCAGGACTTCTTAAATTTTGGTGGACTTCCGAGTCACCAGGGCCTCTTGTTAGAATGCAGATTCTGATCCAGAAGGTCTAAGTGGGGCCTGAGGTTCTGTATTCCCAGCCAGCCCCCAGGAGATGGTGATGCTGCTGGCCTGGGGACCAGGCTGAGTCGTGGGGATCCGGACTTAGTAGCACAGAGCTTGTGTGTCTGTTCCCTTCTCTCTTCTGCTTACGTCACCCATCATGAATCAACCCTGGCTTTGTGTGTTTCCTGCTGAGCCCCCAAACAGCCTTCTCAACACAGCTTCTGTCAATCTGTTTAAAGTGATAGACATTTGTCACCTGACTTGAGAGTGTTTCTGAAGACATCAGCCCAAGTTCTGCTGTGGTTTAACAACAAGAAAAGCTGGACATCATCAGGAAGAATATTGCAAACAGTTCCCCACCCCCCAAATCATTCTTTGTTCCTTAACAGAACATCACTCCCTACACCTGCCTCCAGAAATGCTACAAAGTTCTCACTCAACCATTTAAACAAAGCATACTGGTATAACTCATATCTCAAAAGCTGATTTAACAGTGTGCATTGTAAGCCTTTGACACAGGAATTTCTCTTCCAGTATCTCTTCTTGGAATAGACTCAAGGATTCTGATTTATATGTAAGGCTGTTCACTCAAGCATTATTTGCAGCACTGGAACATTGGATCCAACCTAATTGTCCAGCAACAGGGGATGGGTAAAATGGATTATGGCACTGGACATAGCCAGCCAATGATATTATGCAGCCATTAAGAGCATTCTTCTGAAGAAAATTTTAATGGTTTGGGAAAATGCTCATAACATAACATTGAGTAGGAAAAGCAGAGCACAGGCTGCATGTATAGTCAGTCTTATTTGGGAATAGGAAATCTATTCTTACGGGAAGAAAAATGACTGGAAGAAAAATAAACTTGAGCATTTATGGTGGTTCTGTCTGCATCTAAGACTGTGGTTCTCAACCAGGAGACATTTTGATCATCACACGTGGGTGGGGGTGCTATTGGCATCTAGTAGTAAATGCCAGGGGTGTTGCTAAGTATCCTGCAATGCACAGGACAGCTCCTCACAGCCAGGAATTATCCAGTTTGAAAATGTGTGTTGTGCTGAGGTTGAGAAACCTAGGTCCAAAATCATGGGTAATTTCTGTTTTTCTTTTACTTTTCACTATTTTTCAAATTTCCTAAAATAAATACATTTTACTTTTATAGAGGACTGATATAAATTTTTATTTTAAAAAGTAAAAGCTAGAAGGGAAGTACTTATATTGGGGATTCAGGAAAGGCCAACTCCAGAGACCCAGTCCTGGGTAGGCAGTGACACCTAGACAGGCAGATTTGACTAAGGATTCTTTCAGGATGATCACCTTGAGGGTTGAGGTATCATCAGGGTAACAAAAATAAATAATGCGCTCCAGAGACCCAGTCCTGGGTAGGCAGTGACACCTAGACAGGCAGATTTGACTAAGGGTTCTTTCAGGATGATCACCTTGAGGGTTGAGGTATCATCAGGGTAACAAAAATAAATAATGCAGGGCATGGAGAGGGCAAGCATGCATTTGTCCACCAGTTCCCAGAACTGTGAAGCAGAAAGCCCTCCTTCTACATGGTATTAGAATGTCATTCTTTTAGGGCCGGCCCGGTGGTGCACTGGATAGTGCGCCGCTTGGGAAGCGCGGCGGCGCTCCCACCCGAGGGTTCGGATCCCACATACAGACCGGTTCCCGCTCACTGGCTGAGCGAGGCGCGGGAGCAACACCGAGGGTTGCAATCCCGTTGCCGGTCCCCGGTCCGGTACGGGGGCGACACTGAGGGTTGTGATCCGACACTGAGGGTTGTGATCCGTTGCCGGACATGGAAAAAGACCAAAAAAAAAAATAAATAAAAGAATGTCATTCTTTTAGGGTAACATTTGGATACAAAAGCTACTACTTTTTATCCTAGTTTGTAGAACACCCTCCTTCTAGGTGGTATTAGAATGTCATTCTTTTAGGGTAACATTTGGATACAAAAGCTACTACTTTTTATCCTAGTTTGTGAACGTATGAAACTGCTTATCCAAAAAGGTGCTAACTAAAGGCTGAACATAGATTAAGAAGGTCTGGTGTTTGCAGAGAGATCCCCAACTATCTACAGCAGAGTGGTTTATTCCTACCGTCCCCGGGTGTCAATTATTACTCATAATAATTACACTTAGTTGCAATTGAAACATGAATGAAGGAGTGAGGAATAGAACACATGCCCATTTGAAATGCAGGGTGTGGGGTGGGTAAAATGGCTTGTTCAAGGTCACAGTGATAGAACTCACACTGAAAGACTCTGAAAGGCCTGTTGTGTTCTCTTTCTGCTGCCTGCTAGCTGTGCCTCCTTGAGTGAGCTAATCAGGAAGGTTGGAATGTTGGGAAGAGGGGACAGGCATTCCTAATTTTCATGGAAGCCTCACTGTGCTCTGTCATGGGTAGAACCAGTGGTTGGGTGCCCATCAGTCACTTTGCCCAGCTCAGGAGACTTGGGCGGATGGGCACAGGTGGTGGGGATCTGGTGCCACCCAGTGGAGGGTTTAGGTTCTGCAGCCCTGGGGCAGGCTGCCTGGGTATAGATAAATAGGGTCCACCTGACTGGGGGCAGGGTGAGGGATCAAAGGCTAATAGTCTTGCCAGCCTTTGCAGAAGCAAGCCCTCACCGGTCCCCTTCCTTCCTGCCCACCAGTGCCAGGACCTTTTGTGATTCACCTTTCAATTGTTCTGGCTTCCCATGAGCTTCCCTAGGAAGACTATCTTTAGACACAGGAGAGAGGAAAGAAAATGGAAGTAAGTGCTTGTAAACTGAAGGGACCCACTGGAGGATGGAGTTTAAGGCAGAGAGAGAGGTGAGAAGCTCAGTCTCTACCACCCCATGCCCCTCAACTCAATAACACGTGTTCTGTTAAGCATTTACATCTTTTCCAGGCACTGAGACATCGACAGATATAGCTCCTGCCTTGATGGAGGTTTATAGCTGGTGTGGGAGAAGTTTATTAGAAAAATGATTCCACATGTTCAGCAGTGATGAGGGCTGGAAGAACTGTGTGCTATGAGGACCTAGCCTGGTGGTGGCTGGTGTTGGAAGTGTCAAGAGTGGACTCCTTAAGAAAAGATTCTTATTCTGAGACTGGAAAGATGAGCAAGGGTTTAGCTTGCCAAGAGGTGGGGGCTGGGGAACAGAATTCCAGGTAGAGAGAACAGCATATGCAGATCCCTGGAGGAGCCCAGTGCTTTCAAAGAACCCATAGAGGCTGAGAGTGGCTGTGGCTTACTAAATTGGGGTGGGGGCTGTGGGGGATAGAAGTTGAGGACCCTGCATGGTCTTTATATCATGAGGATCTCATGTTTGATCCTGTTTATCCTGACAGCACTGGGAGGCCATGGAGGGGTTTTATACAGGATCCCACTTGCCAAAGGGGATTATTTGCAGGGGGAGGAAACAGGGCTGAGAAGACATTAGGAACAGTGACTTGCTGAGTCAGTTGTGAGTGACCCACTACAGTTTGCCAAGCACTTTCTGTGCATTTCCACCCACCGGTGGTCCTTAGGGTGACAGCAGGGCTGCCCAGGTAGGGTCAGGACACCAGGCTGGTGGGGAGAGGGGGGGTTAAAAAATAAATGGAGGAAAAGGAGTGTCTGCAACCATAGGCAAAGGAAATTTTTTTTTAGTGTATTAAGAGCATTTGCAAACCTTTACAAAAGTAGAAGGAATACAGTGATAAAGTATCACGGACCTGTCATTTAGCTTCAAGGATTACCCAGCATTCGGCCAATTTTCTTTCATTTATGCTCCAATTTCCTGCCCTGACTCCCCTCCCCCTGCTGGATTATTTAAAACAAATTTCTCACATATTTTAAATGCAGCTATTTCAGAATGTATGAGGGTACTTCAGAAAGAGCATAGAAAAGTAGAATTGAAAGATAGTATAAATCTTTCCATGCCCCTTTTTTTTTTTTTCCTTTTTGTCTTTTTTCGTGACCGGCAACGGGATCGCAACCCTCGGTGTTGCACCCGCACCTCGCTCAGCCAGTGAGCGGGAACCGGTCTGTATGTGGGATCCGAACCCTCGACGCATTACTTGTATTCCTGTCCTGGCCCAAGTTATAGGGAGGAAGAGGGACCTCTGTGTCCAGCCTCATTCCACAAAGTCTTATACACAGTGGTCCCGAGATGACTGAATGTGGATGATGGAGATCTTTTTGTACCCCCTGCAAAGACAGCTGGAAAACAAGATCCTGTCCCAGGTCTCAAAGTGGAGAGATGGCAGAAGATAGAGGAAAGAGTTATGCGGACGTGGGTTCCTCTATTTCCTAGCCTTGTGACTTGAACACATTAGCTTCTGTAAGCTTCGGTTCATGATCTGTACAACAGAGTTGGTGCCATTTAACTGGCAGGCGTTGTAAGGATTCAATGAGATTAAGTAGTTCAAGTGCTGACCCTGGTGCCTGCCGTGGTGGACGAGCACTCGGTAGCAGTTCATGATCTGTACAACAGAGTTGGTGCCATTTAACTGGCAGGCGTTGTAAGGATTCAGTGAGATTAAGTAGTTCAAGTGCTGACCCTGGTGCCTGCCGTGGTGGACGAGCACTCGGTAGCTCTTGCAGCGCTTCCTCCCTCTTACAGTTATCCGCCTCATCCTCTTCCTCATCACCGCCAGCAGCGATGTGTAGTCTCCAGGGCTGTCGTCGAGGCTGCTGGAGTGCAGGTTGCCCTCCCCAGTGGGCTGCAGTGGGAACACAGTGGTGGTGGTGACGTGTGTCCATGACAGGGAGACTCCTGCAAACTACAGAATCCATCCCAAAGGCTACCCTTCCCCCTTCCTGGCATGCATTGGCTTGGCCAGTGTCTCCTCATGGTTGAACCTGTGGAAAGACTTCTGCCCCCATCTCTTCTCCTGGGAGACTGGCACTGGAGCCCCAGCCAAGCAGCCTCAGTCCGCCTTCCTCCCCGGGCAATTTTGGCAAGTGCCCTGGGGAAGAGCTGATATCTTGGGAGGGTCCAGGGTGGGTCAGCTGAATGAGTAATGGATTTAAATGTCTGTGGAAGCTATAGTTGGTCACAAGCTTGACATGGCCCCGGAGCCTGTTGGGGCTGCTAGAGGAGTTGCCATAAATAGATAAAATGATAAAATGACAGAAGGTAGATCAAATCGGTGTGCCTCCAAGCGAGGTCTTCAGGTTCTGCATTGGAGGGTTTGGCCCCACCTGGGACCTGCTGGGGGGTGCAGCTGGGATTCTATTTTGTGTGCTTTCCTCAGTTAATTCTGATACACTTCAAAGCCTGAGGTCCAGTGATAACAACCCATTTTACAGATGGTGAAACCGAGGCTCAAAGAAGTCAGATTCCTTGGCCTGGCTCTCAAAGCTAGTAATCATTTTCTTTTCTGTGACATGGATGATCTCTGAGGTTCTTTTCTCTAGATCTCTAATGATATTCATTTTCATAAGCTGACTTTATCCCCAGCCAAAGTAGAACTGCAGGGGAGTCAGAGTGAGACCATGGCAGGGACACCATCAAGATCACTGCTTAGCGTGATTCACTGATGGCTTCCTGAGCAGGACTCATCCTGCCAGGCTGTTCAGGGTTGTGCTGGCCTGGGGGCCTGGGGGCCAGGGGGCCTGGGCTCACTGGAGAACCCCTCCATGCTTTTTTTCTGGGCTTTATCTATAAAGTGACAGCCTCTTCCCTACTTTCCACCAAAGATAGTGTAAGACTGTGCTTGAGTCCCGGGCACATGTATGACGGTTGCCCACAGTGCCCTAGGGGTAAGCCTGCTTTCCAGTGTGTTGTGTGGCTCAGAACAGGAGACCTCACAGGTCCTGCTCAGGAACCTCTGGTATCGAATCTCTAACATAATTGCTAATGGAACAATGAAGACCTGGAATTGAGCATTCTCTTTTGTGGCATTTTCAGCTGGCAATCCTTAATTTTCTCTGCCAGAACAGCCCTTTGGCAAGCTGCTGAGGACCTGTGGGTTCAGAGTTCTTGGGACTCTGGTTTTCTTGCTGCAACAGGGAAGACATAAAAAGGCAATCCAAAGACTGAATGCAAGCTAAAACTCGGTGTGGCCGAGAAGTCCCTCCTGGCTCACAGGATTGGGAGAGCAGCACGTCATGGAGGTGACCGAGCAGCACCCCAGTGCACATTATGTGTATTTAGGGTTTGATGTTTTGAACCTGAGGGTTTCAGAGTAAAATGTCATGTGCTGAGTCCTCAGTGCCAGGAGGTGGTGGCCTGCAATCTGCCTTAACTCTCTACTCCCCAGTGGATTCTGCCACTTCCAGCAGCAGGCAGCATGCTGAACTGTTTACCAGCAGAGGGCAGTGGAGGGGTTAACTCCCTAAATCACAGACTGCGAGGAGAGGAGGACAGACCTGGTTTGGAGCAGTTCTCTCAGAGCCTGTGCAGGAGGCTTCCTCCAGCCTGAGAGCCAGCACAGGAGCAGCATGAAGTCAAAAACATTCCTGCCTGCCCTGGCCCAGAATATGGTGACTTAGGAGTTACAGGGCGCTTAACCAATCCCTCAGGAAACCTGAATGGGGAAAAAAAAAAAGTCCAATATGGAGAATAGCTTTGACAGTGTTTCTTACCTCTCTCCCCAGAATCTGGGATCCTCGTCACCAGGCAAAAAGCAAAGCAAGGAAAACACCATCACAGTAAGTGGCTCATGCGGGGCACTCCCAGGTTGGGTGGCAAGCTAGGGCATTTGGCCACAGCTGGGCTGTTGCCATGGCAATGTGGACCGCCAAGCAGAAGTGATGACCAGCCTGGAATTGGGGAAGTTCCAAAGCTTGGATTTCACTGAAGTTCCCCACCCCATCCCCACTTTCCCTTCCTCTGTCAATTTCACATTTCTCTTTTTCCTCCTGGAGAATGAGTGGAAGGAGGTGGGACGATGCAGAAGCCATGTCTGCAGGGCGGGCTGGGGGAATGTGTGTGTGTGGGAGCGAGTTGAAGGGGGTGGACTGTGCTGTGTGCAAGCGACGTGATGTGTAAATTACAGCCATGCAGGGTTGCTTTTGTGCATGGTACCTCTGGAAGATGGCAAAGTTAAAAGCAAGAGAAAGCACCCTAAGAATAGAGCTCCTGGGAGTCTCTGATGGGAAGCAAGCAGCTTCTGCCTAGAGTGGCCAACCCACCTCCCAGGCTCTTTGAAATGCCCGCCAAGTCCCCATATGGAGGCTGAAGAGCAGTCTCCCCACCCCACCTCAGCCCTCGGCTCTGGGAAGATAGGGATGGACATCAGTGCCCCCTTGCAAGGGGGAAAGGAGGCATCCAGCTGCTCAAACAGCCACCTACTTGGAGACTCGAGAAGTGTGCTCCTAGGTGTGCTATTTTGGTACAATTTCTGGAGAGCTGGGAACAGGAATTGCTCTCTTAGGCTCCATCTTATACAATCCTAAACTGTCCTGACCAACCCCATGAAGATAAAACCAAGAGTGGGTACATTTTTCTGGCTCATCCAGGCTAAAAAATCCTGCTCTGGGAAAAAAAAAAGTGTTAGGCAAATAATAACAGTAATATCCACTGCCACCTTTGTGTGCATTTATCACGTACAACTAATGTTCCAAGTGGCTCATTTAATTCGCCGCTAACTGTATGAGGTGCAGGTAATAGAGTCAATATCAGTAGAGTATGGTGGTTATGAACCTGAGCTGTGAAGCCAGAGCGTCTCCTGCTCTGGGGAAAAAAAAAAAGTGTTAGGCAAATAATAACAGTAATATCCACTGCCACCTTTGTGTGCATTTATCACGTACAACTAATGTTCCAAGTGGCTCGTTTAATTCGCCGCTAACTGTATGAGGTGCACGTAATAGAGTCAATATCAGTAGAGTATGGTGGTTATGAACCTGAGCTGTGAAGCCAGAGCGTGAGTTACGTCACTTACAAGCCATGCGACAGCCTGGGGCAAGTTTCTCGACATCTTCATGTCTCAGTGTCCACATCTATAAAATGGAGAGATGGGGCGTCTGCACGTAGGAGTGGTGGAAGGATGAAATGGGTTCCTATGTATAAAGTGCTTAGTAAAGAAGCAAGTTTCTCGACATCTTCATGTCTCAGTGTCCACATCTATAAAATGGAGAGATGGGGCATCTGCACGTAGGAGTGGTGGAAGGATGAAATGGGTTCCTATGTATAAAGTGCTTAGTAAAGAGCCAGGCATGCAGTAAGTGCTCAATCCACACTAGTATTATCATCATGCTATTTACAGAAGAGGAGACTGAGGTGCAGAGTAGTACCTTGCCCAAGGTCACCCAGCTAAGAAGCATCAGGATTTGAAACCTATGCCTGTACCTGCCACCAGTGCCCTCCTGGAGCTGGCTTGGGTTTCTTGGATCATTGACGACTCTGGACCTCCCTATGCCAGTGGAGTTTGCCTCCCTAGGGCAGGATGGCTCGGCCTGCCTGGACCGTGGGGCAGCGGCAGCCTCAGTGTTGCTGGTGGAGCTGATGGGGCCAGGCAGGGCATATGCAGGCCCCAGGTGTGCAGACTTGCAGAGGGCACAGTCCCCACCCTCAAATTGTCACAAAATGCCTCAGAGTGCTGGGGCAAGGCAGGAGCTCCCAAAAGTTTCCTGAAATGGGGGGAAAGGAGGCAGAGGAGAAAATGAGAGGGACTTACTAGAATTCTAGAAGAAAAACCAAAAGGGGCAATAAGAAGTGAAAAGCAGTGTGTGTTATGCTGCCCGGAGTTGCCTGAAAGGCCTGCAGTGGTGGTGCCAGCCCACAGGGTAGGGTACCTGCTGGGCCCTGTCTTATGGCTAGAGCCTCAGGTTTTGTCAGAGTGGGCTGATGTAGCCCTGGGCACGCCTTGGGGCAGTGCACCTCATCCGTCCCTTCCTCAGTGGCTGCCCCGTTTCTTCCTGCTGACCTGCATCGGTGCTTCTCACAAGGTGATCTGCAAAATGTCATCGGCATCCTCGGAGCTGAGACACTTGCTTAAAATGCAGATTCCTAGAGGGTACCCCAGACCTACAACTGGTGTCCCTGGGACAGGCCGGGTAATCCGTGTTTTCACCAACACCATCCAGAGGTTTTAAACAAACACTCATGTCTTGGAGAATTTTTGCTGGGGAAACTGAGACAGGGGACTGGCCAAACATCACAGAGCAAGTGAGGAGCAGCACTCAGGACTTGAACCCGGGACTCCTGGCTGCCAGCCCAGGACGTTTCCCGTTGTACCACCTGGCTGCCACCACCCTGTGCCTCCCCAAGCTGGTGGGCTTCCTTGCCGGTGGGCCGGACTGAAGACTTCTGTACTGCAGCTCCTTTCCCTTGCACACAGCACCCTCTCCCTGTACCCAGCCCCTTTCTGTGGTTCTGCTCCTCCAGAGCTCATGGTTTCCCATAGAGCAGACACTCAGAAGGAAGGGACAGCTCTGCCCCCAGGAGGCTGGGACACAAGCCTCCCTCCCCGTGGTGTGTGGGAATGAGATGAACAACCTCCCATGCTGTCTGATCCCATGGAGCAGAAATTGCCAGGCCTGGGGGCGGCAAAGGGTGGTGTGTCCGGGCTGAGGAGCAAGGACTGAGCTTGATTCTGAAGCCCCTGCCTCCCCGCCCCTGACCTGGGGCTAGTTTTGCAGGGTCAGGCGCAGGGGCCACCTGACAGCAGGGTGCAGGGCTGGCAGCCTGGCCTGCTCTTGTCCCTCCTGTTGCCCGTGCTGGGCTGGCAGGTGAGTGGCTGTGATTGGGAGTGACGGGTGCTAAAAGCAGCTCACAGCCCTTGGCAGAAGCATGATGTGCCAGAACCTGGAGGGTTCCAGAAAAGATGACAGCAAAGCCGCCTGGCCACACACTCTCCTGGAAAGAGGAATCTGGGGACTGCTGGGTCCTCAGCCTCAGCTTCCCAGAATAGCCTGTCTGCAGCCGCAGGCCCTGGGTAGGAGCTGGGGGTCTGGGGTAGAACCCCTGGGCTTGTTTCTGCTTCCACAGATCCCAGCTGGCATTTTCCTCTCCCATGCCCTCCCGGATGGGTTTCCCTCCAGCGAGGTTCAGGATCTGTGGACTTGAGGCCTTGGCTGTCAAGCCACCTTCCCTCTGTACTTCAGGCACGCTGCCCTCCAGCCCAGCCCAGAGCTGGATGTGGGGAAGGGGGCATCCTGACCCCAGACCCTGCAGGGGTCACACTTGTGTTCAGTGGCTCTCATGTAGTGGCCCCCAGAGAGTTCCTGGGGGCAGCCCTTGTTCTGGCCGCTCCTTTGCAGAATGGCCCTGGCGGTTCTCAGCTGCACAGTGGACACCCCATCCATTTATGTGAGGGTTGGAGAGAATAGAGTTGGTCCGAGAGTGAAGGTGCAGCTGGTTTGGGGCTGGCGATCTCAGAGGAAGTGAGCGTGGGGGCAGCTACCGGGACTCCCATAAACAGTACGCACTGGGAGGTATCCCCCTGCCCTGCTCTCTGCCGAGCACCCCTTCCTTCCTGAGCCCTTGCCTTGTGTGGGGGTGTGGCACAGCTACATCCAGCGTGTTGGAAAGGTAGTGTGATGGAGGCTAAGAGCCCAGACTCTAGAGCCAGATTGTCTGGGTTCAGACCTTGGCTCCACCATTACACATAGGCTCTGTGGTCTTGCATAAATTACTTAACTTCTCTGTGCCTTAGTTCCCTCATCTGTAAAATGGGAATAATTATGAGGATCATTGTGAGGATTAAAGGAGTTAATATGTGTAAAGCACTGAGAACAGTGGCTGTCACATTACTAGCTGTTGTTGAACGGAAAGTGGCTCTTTACGATGTCACCTGTGTTTGCAGGGTGGAGGATGGAATTGAGGCTCCTGCTGTGCCTGAGAGGCCTTGGGAGGAGGACAAGCTCTTTCCCAGAGGTGCAGCTGGACCCTGGTATTAACCGCCTGGAAAATGTCACCCAGGAGGGGTCAGGAATCCACATGTGGAGATTTCCATGGGGAAAGGTCTGCCCACCTTCTCTTCCCTCCTTGGGCTCCAGAGCTCTGCTGGATGGAGCCGTGTGGTCCTCCCAGCCCTTCTGATCCAGGTACACAGGAGCCTTGACTTTGAGGCCTGGAGGTCACAGAAGGACAGGGCGAGCTGCATGGTAGTGGGCTAGGGAGTTAACCTGTCTGTGCCTCACGTTTCCTGCACCTGTGCATGAGTTTGCTCTAGGCTGTTGCAGATAAACATTTCAGCTCTGATTGCTTGCTGGACATCACACACCACACAGCTTTCACTGTCTCCCTTTGCCAGCACCACCTTCCTCTCTCTGGGATTAACTTTTTTTTCCGTTTCCCGTCCCAGTGGATGGACATTCTTCTCTCCTCCCAGGCCAGTCAACTCGGGGTTCTGAGCCTAGACACTGTTGACCTGCTGGATTGGATGGCTCTTTGTTATGGGGGGCTGTCTTGTGCATTACCGGGTGTTTATCAGCATCCCTGGCCTCTATCCACCAGATGTGATAGCAACTCCTCTCTGCCCAGTTGTGACAACCAAAAGTGCCTCCACATGGCCAGATCTTCCTTTGGTGAGGGCAGATCACCCCTGGATGAGAGTCACCAAATCAACTTCATAGTGCTAAATCTGTCTGCAAAGTACCCCTAGGTTCATATACTTATCCCCTCTTTGCTGTGCTGCTCCAAGCCACTGTCATGACTCCCCCAGATCGCTGCAAAGCCTTTTCCAGTGGCCACAGTCATATTCTCCCTCCAGCATGTCCTCCACGCTGTAGCAGGGGGAGCTTACCCAGAAGAGCAACCCAGTCGTGTCACTCTCCTGCCAGATGCTTCCAGGGCTCCCACTGCCTTCAGGACAGACGTCTGGGCATGCCTGCAAGGCCCCCTCTTTCTGCTTTGTCTACTCCCTGACTCTGAGCCCCAGCCAAACTAAGCAGCACCTTCCCAGCCGTGCATCCTCACACCCGGGGCCCTTTCCTTCCTGCCATACTCTTTCCACCTTCCCATCCCTCTGCCTGCCTACTCTTACTGCCTTAATCTCACTTCCTCTAAGACTCCTCCCCTGAATACTGGGCCCTTCCTGCAGCCTCAGCACCCCATGCTTACTCCAGGACAGATTTACCCCAAAGTATTACAGTATCTTATTTATGAACCAATTGAGCTCAGAGTCTGTACCTTGTATCTCTACCCTCCCGTCATTGCACCAAGAAACATTTACTGGGCACGCACTGTGTTCGCAGTGCTGTGCCAGGTGCTAGGGAAACAGCAGAGAAAAGGTGGTCTGCCTCCCCTCAGCTCGTGGAGCAGCCTGTCTGGCTAGAAGAAATGTGAAACAAACCATCACAAGAAGTATCGCTACAAATGTTTGCATGCAGATGGCTGGGAAGATCTAGCAGGTGCGTGGCACTGAGTTGCCGGTCAGCAAACGTGGCTGAGGGCCCTGTGGTCAGCCTGATCTGGATTCAGATGCTTCTACAACCCTTGGTTTCCTCATACAAAAGGAGGCCGATGTTCCTGCTGGAAGATGAAATGGGAATGCGTGGGATGCTCTTGATAGGGGACCTGAATCAGGGCTCCTGAGGACTCTACTCTCACAGGAGGTGGCCAGGTGCAGTTCTCCACATGCCCACCAGGGGCTTCAGGGCTCTGTGAGGATTGGGGGAGATCCCTGTGGGGTAGCTGGGCATGAGAAATCCCAAAACCAGAGTTGACAGAGGCGGTGACAGGCACCCTGGGCTCCGGCCAGTCCACCCGAGGACTGGTGTCTCACAGAGTGGCAGAAGCAGTAACAGGGATGAGTCCTTAACCTCCCCCATCCTCCTGCCTTCTCTCCTCTCCCCCAACCCAACCTGCAGTGCTTTGGTGGTGGTTACACGGCCATTTGCAGGACCCCTCACCTTCCAGGCCCCCG
>NW_007726964.1:0-1058 GCF_000696425.1 Galeopterus variegatus
AGATTATTTTATTTTAAAAATCAATATTATTTAAGATTGTAGTAAAATGAACTTCATAAACAATCTCTAGTGATTATCTTTTATTCATAGTAACTTTTTCATGAATGAATTAAGCATTATTGTGTGGTTTGTACATTTTATGTAACTTAGTTCTCTAACTTCTCTTTTAGTTCTAACCTTCAATTATTCTATGGCTGTGTAATGAATCATGATTTNTGCTGCTGGTGATCAGGGGCCCAGCTGAGAACGCTGCTCGAGAGAATCACTGTTGCTCCTCTGTAGGTAAATCCCTCCCGAGTCTCACCCTGTAGCTCCCTAAAGTGCAATTTGCCTCTTTGGCCTTGACTGTGGGTTTTATGTTTGAAAGGACCGTGTTGGTTTCCTCTTTCTTAGGTGTCTTGATTCTCATCTGTCTGGGTTGGAGCCACACAGACCTCTATTTTTTGCTCTTTCCATTGCTCTGGGGGATGAGGGTCTCTGAGGCAGCCCCAAAGTCCCAAAAGTGATGGGTGTGAAGACGCAGCCTGTGCTTCAAGTCAGCCCATCTCAAATACGCCGATTTGGTGATGGTTATTCTGGCTCTTTTCACGAGCTCTGTGGCAGATGCACATATGGATGGGGGTGTGCAGGTAGAAATACTGGAGTACAAGCATTGTTTCCTCTCTGTTCTTCCGATTGCATAATTTCTCATGTTTTGCTTTCAAATATACTTTTTTTCCTGCAATATACAATATGTTAAGTCCATGTGGTGAGTTTTTCATTTCAGCTATCGTATTTTTTTAGTTCTAGAATTTCCATTTCCTTCTTTTTTTTTTTTATCACGGTACGTTCTCTGCTAAGATTCCTCTTATGTTGGAAAGGGGACCTCTGTTTTACCTTCTTCTTGTAGAATTCTTTTTCTGGTTGTCCGACTAAGAACATGCAGGAGCTGATTGTGAAATAATCTTCTTAATTTAGACCAGTGCTGTCCGACAGAAATATGATGTGACAGATACACGTAAGTTTAAAATTTCTAGTGGTTTCATTAAAACATTAGAAACAGGTGAGTTTTAATGACA
>NW_007726964.1:2948-4081 GCF_000696425.1 Galeopterus variegatus
TCATCATACGAAGACTCGAGTGTGCCGTATAAGACTGTGCGTCAAAAGACATCTTAATAGAAATTAAAAGTAAATCGATGGGTTTGCATATGAATCCCCCATGTGAAAACAGAGCTACCTTTCACACTAAAACACAAGTTCTGAGCGTTCTTTCAGTGTCTAAAGGCATACATCAGTGCAAACACTGGAAAGGATTTCAGGCCAGCCAAATACTAATAAAAAGCCATAAGGCCTGTTTTTAAAATGATGTCTTTCAGACTCTCTAGCAATTGTAAATCTCTAGCTGTTTTGCATTTTTAGCAAGAGCTGAAGAGAGGCATGATCCACCATTCAGATTGGGGGTGCGGTGGGGGCTAGTGACGTGGTTCCCAGATTCGTGCCATCAGAGGGGGGTGTTGTGTCTGTTATAATTTTAATTTTTAAAATCAATAAAGTATTTCCTTAAATATTTTCCCCTGTGAAGCAGAGTGGAACAGTTTAAGAGCCTTTAGGTTGTTATGTGCGTGCTCTCACTACTGTATAGCATGCTTATTACAGAAACACAGAATCCGTGGTCTGAGGCTATTTACCTGTACAAGGAACACTCATGTTGAAATTCTGTATGTCAGTGAGGAACATAAAAATGTAATAAGTATGCAGTTAGCCTCAAGAGGATGTCTTAACATTGTGAACCAGATGTAACAAAAAATCTCAGGTACCATGTAAAGGTGTCCAAAACACTTTTTAAAAATCCAGCCTATGAAGAGAAGGTGATAATAAAAATATACTGAGAATAAAGACAAATCACCTCTGAAATGCATTGTTTATAAATATTTTCAAATAACATTCTGGATCTTGTTAGTCAGAAACATGACTCCAAAATACAAAACAAAACATAAGAGTGATCATATTGTAAAAGTAACTTTTGTCAAGTGTTGGTTTTCTGACGTGGTTGAATTTTCCATCTATAATTAACATACTTTTGGTTCTCATACCAAACAGAATACGCTGTTTAATTTTGTATTTGTTGACCAATTATTCTTAATTCCTTTTTATTTAAAAATAAATTAAAACACGTGCCACTTTCGTAAATGGTAAAAGTCAAGATTATTTTATTTTAAAAATCAATATTATTTAAGATTGTAGTAAAATGA
>NW_007726964.1:4950-6430 GCF_000696425.1 Galeopterus variegatus
TCTTGCTTCAGCCAGCCACCTGTAGTGTGCCCCAGCCGCCTGGCCCTTTCCCCAGGATGTTGCTGTGGTCACCTCTGTGGCCAGATAATGCTGAAGCGGACCGTGAAGAGGCCGCGAACTGGCCCTGCAGCCTCACTTCTAGGAGCTCTTGCCTGATCCCTGGACACGCTGGGATTCTCTGAGGTTGGCACCTCATGCGTGCTTATTATGTTCAGTGAATGCGCGCGATGGATGTTTACAGGGAGTCTTACGTCTCACACCGTGGTCTTCATCCTGTCACCCGGTTCCCGGAGGGTGTATTGTCACTGATGTGGTAGGGTCTGGGGCCCTGAGTTGTAGACAGGATGAGCCCCCTTCCCAGGCTGTCCCAGGAGGGAATCTTCTGGGGCTTTTGGTGTTGGCTTTAGTGGGACGTTTGTGGCCGCCCTCACTGATGTCGGCTTTCAGTGTTTATGTGTGTTTGGCTTCTTTCAGGAACTACTCCATCTATGGCTTTCCCAGAACTTTCTAGAATCTATCTCCATTCCCTCATCATGCCAACTTCATGGAGGAAGCTCCGAGCATTCATTGTTGGGTGGGAGAAGTGCCACGGCAGGGCTGGCACTAGCAGGTGTGCAGAGCAGGGGCTGTGGCCACAACTGCCCGCTGCACCCCTCCCAAGCCCCAGAGCCCAGTGGATAGGGAGGTGCCACTGTGGGGACGGGTGACAGCTGCGAGCCCCAGGGAAGAGCCAGGAAGATTTTTTTGAAATGCTCTTTAATTTTTACAGTTCAGGGCGCTTTTTTCCCCAGTTAGGATTATTTGTGGAAATACTAATTACAATTATAAAACTAACAAGCATATTTGTCAAACACCATAAATGTGTAATGTAGGAGCAAATGACACTTCTTACTCTTACTCTCTAGGGTTAAGGGTCTGTCTGTCCAGACATGTGCAGACATCACTTTAAAAGTGGAAAGGGAGAGTTTAGTTTCCTCATATTTAACATAAGCTTGATGTCAGCAATGACAGGTGGGCTGCGGTCAGACGTGGAGGAAACAGAGAACATGAGCAACTGCCAGCTATGAGTGTCTGTGCGTGTGTGTGAGTGTGCACGTGTGTGAGTGTGCACGTGTATGAGTGTGCTTGCGTGTGAGTGTGCATGTGTGTGAGTGTGCGCGCGTGAGTGTGCACATGTGTGAGTGTGTGCGTGTGTGAGTGTGCACATGTGCACACGTCACTCCTGTATCTACTCGCACGCGTGCACACACGTACAAAGGTGCATACGTACGCTGCTGCCTACCAGCGTAACTGGAGAACAGGGACTTTCCGACCTCACCTTGCTCTGGCATCACCTGAGAGTTCATCCAAACACCAGCACCCACTCCCAGAGTCTCTGATTAAGTTGATTTCAGTCAGATCCAGAATTTGCTTTTCTAACATGCTCTTGGGTGACGCTGCTGCTGGTGATCAGGGGCCCAGCTGAGAACGCTGCTCGAGA
>NW_007726964.1:8059-8761 GCF_000696425.1 Galeopterus variegatus
GTAAGTTTAAAATTTCTAGTGGTTTCATTAAAACATTAGAAACAGGTGAGTTTTAATGACATTAACTCTGTATGTAAATTTATTTATATTTTAGCATGTAATCAATATAAAATTTTATTATGAAGATGTTGAGATCTGGTGTTCAGTTTAGACTTACAGCACACCTCAGTACGTCTACATGTCAGGTGCACAGAGCCAGGCGTACTGAGGATTCCCTCCTCTTCACCACTGCCAGAGGTGTTGGGTGATGCTAAATTTTAGACTTGGGGGTGGTTTGCATGCAATGAAGGATGTTTTGCAGCTTTTTTTGCAGCATGCTCAGGTTTAACTTTAAGTGGGCAGGTCCTTTCTCCCTCACTAGTTTGCTTTCTAGTTTCCAAAGTGTTGGTGCTGTTGTCTTTTCAGTGTCTTTTGTGCAGAGGATTCATAAAGCAAACGTACTTCACAGGGCCTGGTTTTCCAAAGCCTTGTGATTTCAAATATTGACCTTGCAAAGGACAGGAAATTTTCCCCAGGCTATTGAGTCTCAGTTGCAAGATAAGAATCATAACACAGCAAGCCTGATGGTTCAAAGACAGACAGGTTACTAATTGATATCTAAAGTTACTAAAAAGCTGCTGGAGGGAGAAGGAATGTTTGTAAAATCAAGCCTTTGTTAGTGGATCACTTAATTGTCTAAATAGAATGTCATCTGACTTGTTT
>NW_007726964.1:8838-9556 GCF_000696425.1 Galeopterus variegatus
AGCTTCCTTCCAATCATTTGTGTTTATGTAAAATCCCAGCCAGGCAGAATTCTCTCCTTATATGTGATTGACCCATAGTTCACATAGTCAATGTTTCATCAGTGAAAATCTTTATCTTTTGCATGGGCTGCATCCCCCTGTGTCTGTCCTCCACTAATGCTGTCCCCTTCAGTGTTTCTGAATTCCAGCAGCTCCCCAGGTGGAAGCACTTGTGATGTTCTGAATACGAATGTAAATTAAGATCCCATTTATTTTAAAAATAACATGTCAGTGTGGGAGGAGGGGATGATGCTGAGGAGAGTGAGTTGGCAGATGATGGAAATCACTGAAGAAAGCAAACCAGGATGGGGTCACAGTTTGGAAGCTTGTGTGCCGGCTGTGATGGCCCTGGTGGGTGGAAAGGTAACCCCTTCCCCTTCTCAGGAACTTGACCCAGGGCAAGGAAGCAGTGCTGGAGCGGACCCCACTTCATGCACTGACTCCTAAGCAGCACAGATAATGACAGTGACTCAAGAATGCATTTTGAGAAGCCTCGTATTGAACCATACACTAAAGTAAATGCTATATAAATCACTTACAATAATCAAATTGGCTCAAAATAATCAGATTCCTTAAAAGATCATAAACATTTTAAGAGTTCAATAAATGTCATAAAATAAACATTCATTCATGATTTGGACCAAATGTTGTCCCCAGATCCCTGCTTGGGTTTCCCAGG
>NW_007726964.1:10027-17916 GCF_000696425.1 Galeopterus variegatus
ATTCATGATTTGGACCAAATGTTGTCCCCAGATCCCTGCTTGGGTTTCCCAGGGCTGACATAACAAAGGACTACAAACTGGGAGGCTCGAACAGAAGATCATTCTCTCACAGTACTGGAGGCTGGATGACAAAGTCTGGGTGGCGCAGGGCTGGTTCCCTCTGAGGGCGGTGGTGGACCGTCCCAGGCCTCTGCCCGGCTCTGGGGGCTGCTGGCCATCTTTGGTGTCCATTCCTTGGTGTGCGGAAGCATCACCCTGATCTGCCTTCACCCTCCTGCGGCATTCTCCCCGTGCACCTATCTCCAAAATTCTCCTTCTTATAAGGGCACCAGTCGTGTGGGATTAGGACCCACCCCGTTGACCTTATTCCAGCCTGATTACCTCAGTAAAGAGATTATCCAAATAAGGGCACTTTCTAAGGCGCTCAGGGGGTGGCGTTCTCCCCGTGCACCTATCTCCAAAATTCTCCTTCTTATAAGGGCACCAGTCGTGTGGGATTAGGACCCACCCCGTTGACCTTATTCTAGCCTGATTACCTCAGTAAAGAGATTATCCAAATAAGGGCACTTTCTAAGGCGCTCAGGGGGTTAGGACTGGGGGTTAATACCTCAACAAATTTTGGGGAGACACAATTCAACCAATGACAGTCCCTACTGGACTATATCAGGAGGGGATGGACTGTGAGTAAGGAATTTTAATTCTTCTAAGACTGTTTGTTACAGAAAACGGTCTTTCTGTTTATTTTTCAGTGGCTTTCACAGTGGTTAAATTTATAGTGTTTAATTCAGGCTGGAGATGGGCCTCCTAAAGTGGGTAAGAGAGAGGCCTCTGCCCGCCTTCTCTTCCCATCGCTACTGTTGAAGCAGGTTTCTGAGTGTGGGATCATTGTTCCACCGTTCAGAAAATACTCATACATTTATTAGGCTCATCGAAGAGACGATTCACTGATGGAGTAGACCGAGTGATTTAATTTTGTAGAGGCCTTCTTGCCACTTTGAAAGCGAGTGCGCTGAGTCGCGTGTGAACACGTGTCTGCTTTCTTCACAGGGATCTTCGCTTTAACAGAATTAGAGAGATCCAACCTGGGACGTTCAGGCAGCTGAGAAACCTGAATACGCCCTAAGTTGAAACGTTCTGTGGGGAACCATCAGAAGAAAATGGAAATTATTGCACCGTTTGTCTATAGGAGGTCTCATGATGCACAGCTGTCGGGCATAAATGGGGACGAGTAGAGACGGAAAGGAGACAGGGTGAGCACATAAGGGCCGGGACCAGGGACCCCGGCTGTGCTCTCTGAGCCTGTGCGTGCACCCATAGTTGGCGTCCTGGGTGGGGCACCCAGTCTCCGTGGTGCGGGTGACTCCAGCGCGCTGTGCCCCCGGTCAGCCCTCTCCCGCGTGCCCCTCCAGCACTGCCGTGGCAAGGCTGAGCAGCTGGGCCCTTCTCCCCAGCTCTGCGTGGTCTCAGGGGAGGCTCTGGCCGCCTGGTCATGCCCCAGGGTTTAGACCTCCCCGGGTGGGCTGGGGGAGCAGCAGGACAGGCCCCAGGCTCTCCAGAAGACAGTAGCGAGCTTGTTGGAAGCCTTTGGTCCTCCGTGCCAGGATGGAATGCTTGGCATAAGTGCAGGGCTGTGGGGAGCAGGAAGCAGCCAGGACTCCTGTCAGTCGTGTGGCCCTGGGGGCGGGTGTCCTGGTGGCTCTGTGCACCAGCTCCTTGTTGGTGGAAGTGACCTTCCTTTAGTGGTGCATCTAGCTAGACCATCCCATAGGGCCACAATTGTCTTCAAATTGGCCACAATCTAGGCCGAAGTGGAAAATCTAAGAGACAGCAGGATGAAAATATACATTCCTTTTCTCTACTATACCTCAAGGTGAAAGAATGTGAAGTGATGCAGATGCTGATTCCTTGAGCACGTTTGAAATCAAGAGGGTTAAACACTAAAACTGCTGTGTGTTGTATTAATTTATTATGTATCGAATGTTGATGGTGAGGTCTGTAGCTTAATCATCTTATAACCTTTTCCAAGGCTACAGGAATATTTTCCCTTAACACAATTAGAAGGTTTCTTTGTTTTTTAAATTCTTACTGAAACTTTCTTTCATAGGCTTCTTAACAATAATCAGATCAAGAAGATACCAAGCGGAGCATTTGAAGACTTGGAAAATTTAAAATATCTGTAAGTTAATGATCAGTTCTTTAACCCCAAAGCTTATGTTATCTATATTAAATAGACTATTTAAATAGCATATTTAAATATAGAACTACAGTTTGTACTGTTTATGAGTTATTGTGAATACATTCATCTAAAAAGTTTTTATTTTTAGGTGAGTGAAATTTTTCCTGGGATTCCTTAAAAGAGTTGTCTTTGGTATAAACTACAACATTATGTGATCTTTAGCATTTAGTTAATAAGCCTTAAGTAAAATAGGCTGAACAGCAATAAAATGCATAGTCTCTGAAAACCACTCTTGGAGCAGTGACACTTTTTGAGATGCAAAGTGGCCACATGTTCAGTTGCCAATATGAACATGAGCTTTATAAAATATAAGTGAAGTGGCAGTTTCCAGCTGCCTTTCCAGCTGTATGTGAAGTGTAAAATGTGAATTACTAACCCCTTTGAAATGTCACTAATTCCTGCTCATTTTCCTGTCTTCTTCCCAGTGATTTCACCTCTGATTTTTATGTAGTTAAATTTCATTTTACCTTTAAAAATTGATTTTAGTTAATTCATGTATTATCTTTAAAATATCTTCTGCTTGTTGAAGTCAGTTTTGCAGTTTAGAAAATGACTTCCCTGTGAAGTGTTGGTTTCGTATCTTTCCCATGCACTTATTTTAACATCGGAAAGGATTAAGAAAAACCTGAAATTACATCCCTGGTTCTAGACAGATTAAAAATATGTGTCATGTGCTTTTAGCATATTATTCTTACTTGTAGGATAACTTCCCAAAGAGAGCCATTTTTAATGAAGGATTTATATCAGTTAGTTTTATTCGAAGTTTATATAACTGAACCTAAACATCTTTAAATTATGTTGACTTTTAAAGGTCATCTTACTAATGTTGATGTATATTTTCAAGTCTGTTTCGATTTTAGATGTATAACTAGTTCTTAATTACAGAGCTACCTTTAATTCTGTTTATTAAAATATATCTTCCTCAATGAAGATATTTGAAAGTGTTATATATGAACAGTTTTTCCTCCATCATTTTTTGCATAGTATGTTTTTAATTGTCTGAATATTACTAAGCCTTGTTACTCATTTTTAAAATGAAGGACAGGTCTTCTATTATTTATTCTTTGAGTTTTCATTTGTTTACCTTTTTTTTTTTTGTATTTTAAGTGCTGTGCATGTTCCAGAAGAGATCTTTTGATTTCCTAGAAAGTAGATTTATTTAGCTGGTAGTGAACGTCCGGTGTTTGTGTGTGCATGTGTGTGCATGTGTGTATTTTTAATAGTTTGTTTTTATTTTTTATTTCATTTTTTGCTTTGGGTTTTGAATTACTTAAGAGCAGCTTATTAGGTACTCTGCAAACATGATCAATGTTAAGTGGTTTGGGATACTCCGTTTTTCACCAAAGACAATCTTTTTAAAATAATGCTTGTTAAGCCTCATCTGTTGACCCACGTACCTTCAGAGCATCCGTGTTCCAACCTTTCCTTCCTCTCTTCCACCAACATGCATCCATGGTGCCCACTGGCAGTGCAGTGCCTGACACAGATCACTGGGATGGGGACTAAGGTTAGTAGCAGAGGGGAAGGTGTCATGATGGGGAAACAGGCTGAAGAGCAGGACTGAGCCGAGCAGAGAGGGTCCTGCTGTTTGCAGTTCCCAGCTCTCTTCCTAAATCCCTCAGATCTCATTGGTAGGGTACATTTTGGTAAACATTGATTTAGGAAACAGTGTAATAGTATAATCTACATGTTTAAGGACTCTCCTGAAATGTATTGATTATTTCAGTCTTGTATGTTTAGAAGTTGACTAGTCCTTACTTGCTGGAACTCCAGTTACTTCTGGTTAGGCATAAGCCTTCCCTTAATTCACATTTCCTAATGATGAAATAAAATCTTGAGATACATAGAACTCCTATTCAAAAGGTGAATTCTATGATAAGTGGAAAATTATGATTTATTATTAGAAGATGGTCAGTGCTCAACTATTATGTTCCAGTATCTTTAATGAGCATAGATTCATACATGATAGTTTGATTCACTTATGTTACACATTCTTTAAAAGGATTCCTTTACTCTCATTATGTTAAAGTTCATGCACAGTGATGTTTGCACTGATATTTTCTTTTAGCTTTGCTTTTTGAAATGGGCACAGAAACCTACGTTCAGACTTGCCTTCTGTAGCGAGTAGCAGTAACTCACACCTGAGCAGCAGTTACCATGTACCAGGCCAGATCTCCATTATTCTGTCCTTTTTAAAGGAGATGAAACTGAGGCCTATAAAGATCGATATCTTACCCAGGGTCACACAGGCAGTAAGTGGCAGTTCAAGGACTCAAGCCCATAAATCCTGGAGAAGTACCCACCTTGCTAGGCCTCTGTTGTGGGCACTGGGCTGTTGATCGCTGGAGGAATCCTGGCTGGTTTATGTTAAAGCTTATAAATCTTTGCGAGGTCACCTTAGCGCATTTGCACAGAGGAAAGCGGTGAGAACCAGTTAGATAGACTGCAGCAATTAAAGTTAGCAGAGAAGGTCCTGTTGGATCCTTCACCAAACGTTATTTATTAAAGCACGGTAAAGCATTTTGCCCTCTGGAAATGACATATGCAACGGTATAAGCATTGAGACCCACAGCGCTGTTTATTCAGTGGAGGAGTCGGTGCAGCCCTGCCATCGAGCAATCAGTGTGAAGAGAAGTTTCTGCCTGAAGTTGAAATGTAGGGAACGTGTGGATTTTGACCTGTCCACCTGCCCACATCAGAGCTGAAGCCAGGTGGGTTGTAAGAAGTGACGGTGGCAGATATCTCTGCATCTGAGCACAGACACCATCTCTGGTCTACAGCATCCTTAGGGGTACCAGGGACCTGCTGCAGCAGAGCTGTATTATGAGGAGATCCGTGCTGAACACAAGTCACGTCCACGATGGATGGCTCTTTTCGAGCTGTGATGCTTTGTGTGAGAGTCCCCGTCCTCGGCCGGTTAGCTGAGGGCTCGGTGAGCTCTCTCTGCAAGCACCAGGCAGTGCAAACACAGCCGCAGACGAAGTGCAAGTGGAGGGACGTGGCCGTGCCCCAGCCAACCTGACCTGTGGGCCCTGAAGCTTGAATCTCATGTCGTTCTCATGAGCCACAGAACAGGATTCCTTTTTCGACATTTTCAACCATTTAAAAATGTAGAAACCCTTCTTATTAGCTTGCAGGCCATACAGAAACAGGCAGCAGGCCGGTCGTGTGACTCCTCATGCGCCCTGCTACTCCTGTTTTGGGAAAACGGGATTCTAGTGGGTGAGAAGTTCGGGGCACAGCCAGTCTCCATGTTGTGTGGCCCCCTTCGGGTATGTTAGAACTGCATCAGTGTCAGCTGCAGAACCTAATAGTCCGTGCATCGCACACGCTGCTGGGGAACCGGCTCTGTCCCCCTCAGGCTCTGAAGCAGACATGCTGTCAACGATTCGTGAGGGGCCGCCCAAGTGTCTGTGAACTACCTGACAACCCACAGCAGCAGCCTGACCACGGCCAGTGTGGACCAGTCGCTTTTGATCCATTTGGGATTTGAGGGGAGGGAGACCTCCTGAGAGGAGCTGTACTTACCGTGTAAAGTTTTGTTGCATTCTCATGCAGTCATTAATCTAAAAGCCGTCTCCAAGTGTGGACGTAATTCTTTTCCGTCTGAAGTTGTGACCTCTTGTTTGTGTGCTAACACTCCCCAATGTTTCTTGTTTCAGCTATTTGTACAAGAATGAGATCCAGTCAATTGACAGGCAAGCGTTTAAGGGACTTGCCTCTCTAGAGCAACTGTAAGTGCCCCTCTCTTCTGTGCTTCCGTTCCTTGGGTGCCACCTGCCGTTTCGCCTCTCGTAGGGAAATGGACTTTGCATGGTGCATGTCGAGGCTGCCGGGTGCAGGGAGTCATTTTCTATCAATTGGCATAAAAATATAGATTCCTAAACTTAGTAAAGTCGAAATCTGCTTGAGATATAAACAAAAAAATAGGATTTCTGCCTAAGCAAATTTTTTTCAGCTCTTTGAACTGGAAATGTGTAAATATTTCAAATATGCAGAATAGCCGATCAACTCACTGCGTGTATATGTCCCTCGTGTTGCTGTGATGTACGTGGGGGTGGTTTGCCCACTGATAGCTTGGCACGAGTGCAGGACATGTTGTGCAGAGGTGGTGAAGGGCTCTCTGGTTAGGTCGGTTTCTACAGGTGAGAGTCTAGTGCTTACTTCTCCTTTCATTCATGCAGCAGACTTCAAGTGCGCACATCAGACGCTGTTCTGGGCACCAGGGATGCTGCAGTGAGCCACACAGATGAGCATCTCTCCCCTGTACTGCTTAGATTCTGGTGGAGAGAGACGAATAAGAAACAGTGAAATGAGGCCTGCCTGGTTAGTTCAGTCACTGGGAGCGCGGTCTTTTAACCCCAACAACAAGGGGTTCAGATCCCCATACTGGCCAGCCATGCAGAAANCGTCCACGATGGATGGCTCTTTTCGAGCTGTGATGCTTTGTGTGAGAGTCCCCGTCCTCGGTCGGTTAGCTGAGGGCTTGGTGAGCTCTCTCTGCAAGCACCAGGCAGTGCAAACACAGCCGCAGACAAAGTGCAAGTGGAGGAACGTGGCCGTGCCCCAGCCAACCTGACCTGTGGGCCCTGAAGCTTGAATCTCATGTCGTTCTCATGAGCCACAGAACAGGATTCCTTTTTCGGCATTTTCAACTATTTAAAAATGTAGAAACCCTTCCTAGCTTGCAGGCCATACAGAAACAGGCAGCAGGCCAGTTGTGTGACTCCTCATGCTCCCTGCTACTCCTGTTTTGGGAGAATGGGATTCTAGTGGGTGAGAAGCTCGGGGCACAGCCAGACTCTGCATTGTGTGGCCCCCATGCTACCTTCAGGTATGTTAGAACTGCATTAGCGTCACCTGCAGAACCTGATAGTCCGTGCATCGCACATGCTGCTGGGGAACCGGCCCTGTCCCCCTCAGGCTCTGAAGCAGACACGCTGTCAACGATTCATGAGGGGCCACCACTCCTGGGTCCTCAAGACCCCTCTTCGCTCAGGGTGCCCGCCTCAGCAGGTACACGAGCCTCTCGCCCACTGCAAGCTCCCAGCAGGTGGCAGCCAGTCCTCAGCCTCCACACTCCACTGAGACTCCCTTTCTGCCTTTTCCACTTTCGTTGTGACTAATTTGCCTTCTCCATCAGACTTGTTAGCAGATAGGAAAGGTGTCCCATTAAAGTGTACGCCAAACACCCCACACAGTGACTTGCACATGGTTCACACTTGTAGATGTGAACCATGACACAATAACTGGAAACCTTTTTCTCTCTTTTTTAATCTTAGGAAAAATGTAAAGTGACCGCATTATTCCATTATATATCATGTGTGCAATGTGAAACTAAGTAATGGTTCCTATGACTAAAAAGCAGTTATTTTCAATTAATATTTATTTTTATGTTTGAAAAATAAAGTTTTACTTTAATGTGAGTTAGTTATATATGAAATTTAAAAATAATCTCCCACCCATCCTCAAGAAATAATTACTGAGAACATTTTGGGGAATTTCATCTTTTTTAAAAAAAATGTAGATAGATACCTGCTTTCAAATTATTTTTCTGTGACTATGACCACTATTTAGAGAAAGCAAATTCAACTTAAACCATTGATAATAACAAAATATTAGAGTCATAAAATTAAATAAAATCATCTGCCTC
>NW_007726964.1:19888-21848 GCF_000696425.1 Galeopterus variegatus
AGTCAGGAGGAAGGAGGTAGATCCAGTCAGGAGGAAGGAGGTAGGTCCAGTCAGGAGGAAGAGGCAGGTCCAGTCAGGAGGAAGGAGGCACGTCCAGTCAGGAGGAGGAGGCAGGTCCCAGTCAGGAGGAGGAGGTATATCCAGTGGGTGCCTCTCCTGCTTCTCCCCAGCCTGGGAAATCTCTCACCTCCAGTTCTGTTTTGCATTCTCGTGTGGATATTTCAGACACACACACCCACACACACAAGGGAAGGCTGTGTCTTGTTTCGGAGCGGGTCCTGATAGCCAGACGCAGACTGGGGAGGGTTTAGAAAGAAGATGCGGGCACAGCTCAGAACGCAGCAGTGAACCTGTGAGCATGTGAGGGTGAGCCTGGTGTGCTGGGTGCGTGCGTGTGCAAGCATGTGTCTGTGTGTGTGCCTGTGAGTGTGTGCACATACATGAGTGGAAGTGTGCTCTGTGTGAACACTTGTGTGAGTGTGTAGTGTTCGGTGTGTGGCCATGCCTGTGTGCATGTGGGCGTGTGCACACGTGTGCATGCAGCTGCTTGGGNAATCAAGAATCCTGTGCGCGCTTGGTAAGGTTGAAAAGCCTGGAGTGAGCAGGTGTGTCTGCGTGTCTGGAACTGAAGGGAGAGGTCCAGGTGGATGGTATTATCTTGCGAGTATTAAAAACAGGGAATTAGGTGGAGTCACCTGGGGAGAGCCTGTAGATGGACAGGAGCTCTGGTCACGGTGCCCTTGGCTGCTCCAGCAGTCAGATCTGGCAGGGAAGGAGCAATGACCAAAAAGACTCCCCAAGATGGACCAGTGAAGAGAGGACATGAGAAAGCGAGGATTACTATTAATCCAACGTTGTACACCTGTCAGCCAGAAGAAGCCAGAGGGAGAGTGCATGAGAGAGAGCCTGAGACTGAAAAGGAGTCCTCGTGAGGCAGGAGGAAATCAGGAGGAAAGGGTCCCACTCAGAAGGGAGTGAGGGTGTCCCAATTAAGAGGAAGTCTGTTCCTCTCAGGAGGAAGTGGGTCACAGTCAGGGGGAGATACAGCCCAGTCATGAGAAGGTAGGTCACAGTCAGAAGGAGGGAGGTCCAGTCAGGAGGAGGAGGCACTTCCAGTCAAGAGGAGGAGATAGGTCCAGTCAGGAGGAGGAGGCACGTCCAGTCAGGAGGAGGAGGCACGTCCAGTCAGGAGGAGGAGGCACGACCAGTCAGGAGGAGGAGGTAGGTCCAGTCAGGAGGAGGAGGCACGTCCAGTCAGGAGGAGGAGGTATGTCCAGTCAGGAGGAGGAGGCACGTCCAGTCAGGAGGAGGAGGCACGTCCCAGTCAGGAGGAGGAGTCAGATCCAGTCAAGAAGAGGAGGCANGCCCAGTCATGAGAAGGTAGGTCACAGTCAGAAGGAGGGAGGTCCAGTCAGGAGGAGGAGGCACTTCCAGTCAAGAGGAGGAGATAGGTCCAGTCAGGAGGAGGAGGCACGTCCAGTCAGGAGGAGGAGGCACGTCCAGTCAGGAGGAGGAGGTATGTCCAGTCAGGAGGAGGAGGCATGTCCAGTGAGGAGGAGGAGCACGTCCCAGTCAGGAGGAGGAGTCAGATCCAGTCAAGAAGAGGAGGCACATCCAGTCAGGAGGAAGGAGGTAGGTCCAGTCAGGAGGAAGGAGGTAGATCCAGTCAGGAGGAAGGAGGTAGGTCCAGTCAGGAGGAAGGAGGTAGGTCCAGTCAGGAGGAAGGAGGTAGGTCCAGTCAGGAGGAAGGAGGTAGGTCCAGTCAGGAGGAAGGAGGTAGGTCCAGTCAGGAGGAAGGAGGTAGGTCCAGTCAAGGAGGTAGATCCAGTCAGGAGGAGGAGGTAGATCCAGTCAGGAGGAGGAGGTATGTCCAGTCAGGAGGAGGAGGCACGTCCAGTGAGGAGGAGGAGGCACGTCCCAGTCAGGAGGAGGAGTCAGATCCAGTCAAGAAGAGGAGGCA
>NW_007726964.1:23432-26353 GCF_000696425.1 Galeopterus variegatus
GGAGAAGTGTTATTGCTCAGGAGCAGACGTCTTGAAGGCAGAGGCTGGGAAGACAGGGTTCACCTGCTGGAGCAGTGCTCCAGGCTGACAAGTTTGGGGTTTCTTCTGTAGCTGGTGTGCAAAGGCTGAAGGATTTTGAGCAAGAAGGTGACCCAGCGGAGCCTGCAGGTAGACCACTGTGTGTGTGGTGAGGCTCCGCGAGGCAGGAGGCTGTTTATTGAAAGTTAAGTCAGGCAGCATAGACATCTGGCTAGGATAATGCCAGAGGAACAGAGAGGAGGGCGTGGGGCGGGAATATTTTGGAGGCATCCTAGACAGAGGCGGCAGTTGCTTGGATGGGAGCAGCGGAGCGTAGAGCCTGAGTGGACCGCGGTGTGGAGGGACAATGTCTGGGAAAGTGGTCCTGCTCTGGGGGCGGGGAGGCCGCTGGTGCTCAGCCGCGTTGAGTGTTATGGACACGACTAGGGCTGGATGGGTGAACGTGGAAATGCAGGGGATCCCCCACGAGGTGGGTCCGCTGTGAAGGAGACGTGGCTGCAGGCCGGAGCTGCCTGCTTTCCGGTGGAAGTAAGCTCTGTCCCTCTCTGCTCTCTGCTGCAGGCTACCACTACAACCACCTGCTGTCTCCGCAGTACCTGAGCCTCGCCACCAACCTGTCGGGCTGCACCGCCCACCAGCACATCAACTGCTCGGACATGTGTTTCCACCAGAAGTACAGGACCCACGACGGCACCCGCAACAACCTGCAGCATCCCATGTGGGGCGCCTCGCCCACCGCTTTCGAGCGCCTGCTGAAGGCCGTGTATGAGAACGGGTTCAACACCCCCCGGGTCATCAACCCCCACAGCCCTGCAACGGGCACACGCTGCCCATGCCCCGTCTGGTGTCCACAACCCTGATAGGCATGGAGACCGTCACGCCCGAAGCACAGTTCACCCACATGGTCATGCGGTGGGGCCAGTTCCTGGACCACGACCTGGACTCCATGGTGGTGGCCCTCAGCCAGGCCCGCTTCTCCAGCGGGCAGCACTGCAGCTCTGTGTGCAGCAACGACCCCCCCTGCTTCTCTGTCATGATCCCCCCCAACGACCCACAGGTCAGGGGCAGGCCCGCTGCATGTTCTTTGTGTGGTCCAGCCCTGTGTGTGGCAGCAGCATGACCTCCCTGCTCATGAACTCCGTGTACCCTCGGGAGCAGATTAACCAGCTCACGTCCTACATCGATGCCTCCAACGTGTACGGGAGCACAGACCAGGAGGCTCGCAGCATCCGCGACCTGGCCAGCCACTGGGGCCTCCTGAGGCAGGGCATCGTGCAGAGGTCCGGGAAGCCACTGCTGCCCTTTGCCACGGGGCCACCCACTGAGTGCATGCGGGATGAGAACGAGAGTCCCATCCCCTGCGTCCTGGCCGGGGACCACCGTGCCAACGAGCAGCTGGGCCTGGCCGGCATGCACACGCTGTGGTTCCAAGAGCACAACCGCATCGCCATGGAGCTGCTCAAGCTGAACCCCCACTGGGACGGTGACACCATCTACTACGAGACCAGGGAGATCGTGGGCACAGAGATCCCGCACATCACCTACTGGCACTGGCTCCCCAAGGTCCTGGGGGAGGTGGGCATGAAGACGCTGGGCGAGTACCCGAGCTACGACCCCAGCATCAATGCTGCAATCTTCAACGCCTTCGCCACAGCCGCCTTCAGGTTTGGCCACACGCTTGTCAACCCGCCGCTCTACCGACTGGACGAGCACTTCCAGCCTGTCGCCCAAGGCCACATCCCCCTCCACAAAGCCTTCTTCTCCCCCTTCCGGATGTTCGGGGTGGCGGGGAAGATGCGCGTGCCCTCGCAGCTGCTGAACACGGAGCTCATGGAGCGGCTTTTCTCCATGGCACACACAGTGGCCCTGGACCTGGCCGCCATCACCATCCAGCGGGGCCACGACCACGGCATCCCGCCCTACCACGACTACAGGGTCTACTGCAACCTGTCGGCGGCCCACACGTTGGACGAGCTGGAGAATGAGATCAAGAGCCAGAGATCCGGGAGAAGGTGAAGAGGTGAGTTCAGAGAGACCGGCTGCAGTGACGTGACGTGTCTGTGTAGATGCCAGAATGACCTAGACGGGGGCTGCGTGTTGCTGTCTGTCTCCGTGTTAGAGGTGTTGTGTGTGTCGTGGAAAGGGTGGATGAGGGAAGCTCATGAGGGTCCAGACTGGCCTGCATGCGGCCCTGAGGACTGCGCTCCTGCCAGGGAGGGGTCGGGGCTGCGCGGTGAGTTCCCAGAGGAGCGGTGACTTTGCAGCTGGAAGAGGGGCTGGGCTGCTCCTCACGGAAGACACCAGAACCTGGCCTGCTGTCAGGGGCTTCAGGGAGGAGGTGCCCGCTTTTGTGTCGGGAGCAGAGAGGGCAGAGATTGGCGCCAGCTCCCAAGGGTTTGCTGGCAGCCTCTCCTGCGCTCACCTGGGTACCCAGATCTGGCCTATGTGGCCACGTGCTGTGACTGCCTGACGGTGCCGGCGTCTGGGAGCAGATCCCACCGGCCTGCTGGGGTGGGCGTGCGCAGGAGCGTCAGGGCAGCCAAATGAGGTTTTTCAGGTAAAGCAGAGACCAGGATGCCACTAGGCGAGGAGGGGCCGAGGTCTGGGTGAGGACTGATGTCACCTGACCCACAGCCAGTCGTCTTCCCTCTGCCACAATAGGGTCACAAATTAGACTTTTAAAGTTCGCCAAAGTGTAGATATTTGGGCTCTCTTTTTTCCTGGTGCTCCTTTCTGTCTTTTGCTCATGAACTTCTTTTTCATGTTATTTATACCAGTTTATTTGCATCAATCTCTTAAGGAAATAAAAGTAATTACTCATTAGAGTTTTCCCACAACGATTCTTCATAGTCCTTGGATTTATGAACTAAGTCCACAGGTCA
>NW_007726964.1:27178-28617 GCF_000696425.1 Galeopterus variegatus
TAGAGTTTTCCCACAACGATTCTTCATAGTCCTTGGATTTATGAACTAAGTCCACAGGTCACTGTGTATTTAAGATATATTAATTTTTATTTGAAAAGATGGTTTTTTTTTAAAAGAAAACACTCTAAAGTTTCACTTTTCATATTTTCTGGACTCTCTCTCATCTACTTTTAACTTACTCAACACTGAAGTGAAGACAGACCCTGTTAGGATCAGACTTGTGCCTCCTAGAGAAAAATTATTTTTTACTCATAATTTATTGCAAGTTATGAATAAATGAACTTTATGTCCTATTCAGTTTAATACGTTCTGTTGTCCAGTTAAGTAACAGTATCCCATTACTGGCATAGGGAAATATGTACGTGCTCCACTAGTACAAGGTCGTTTTTCATTGCAGTGTTGCTTGATTAGGATTTATGTGAACTGTCTGTGTCTGTGCTTTTCATGGGCTTGAACATTCTCCTTTGTTCTGGTCCAGACTGACACAGACAACATTCCCAGTTGATTTTCTCATTTGCCAAACTTAATTCAAAACAGCTCATGGGAACTGTCAGTCCAGCCCAGTGCAGCTGGCGATGGTGGGTGAACCTCGGCCCAGCTCCGTGCTGGAGACTGCTGAGAAGTTAGTTACTCACCCTCACCCTGAATCACTCATTTCTTTTCTTTCCCTCCCAACCCATGACTGACAGGGGAAATGAGACACGTATACGAGGAAAGTTAGAAGGTGACACAGAGCATGGGGCCCTGGAGACCTCATGGAGAAGAGGGACTGCTTTAGGCAGACCTGAAGGGAGTGCATGGTTCTGAAATACTTTATGGGCACCCAGATAAAGTTTTGCATGCTGTCCCCCACTGGCTGTGCCTCCTGCAGCAGGCTGTGCAATATCTTGGGGTCTCTGAGGCCCCTTCAGTGGAAGGAGCTCCTTGGACTGGAGAGGAGGCCTCAGACCCCTGCTCTCACGCCAGAGTGCCTGAGGAACGAGATCCTTCCCACCCGCACAGGCGACCCCGTCCGGAGGTGGGGCGGGGGCGGACAGAGAGGAGGGGGCTGCCCGGGAAGAGGCCCAGCCACAGACCAGGGCCCCCAGTTCCTCCTGACCAGTCTGCTTCCTGGTGGACGTCGTAGAGCTAGAAGCTCAGCGTGAATGTCACTGGACTTAGAAGAAAATGAGCACAATCTGTCCTTCTTTGAAGGACTAAATGGAAGTTTAAATAAAACTGTGTTTATTCCACGTGCGTGATGGATGCCACGCAGCACGCAGCCCTGCACGAGGCTTGTTCTTTCAGTAGAGAGCTCGCCGTCTCGATCAGAAGGCTTAGTCCAGTGTCACTACTTTGAATGTTATGCAAAAAGGCAGTCAGAATTATACAGTTTTTTAAAAAAATCTGGTGGGGCTTTGGGTAGCAGTTGAACCTAAGATGACATCTGTTGGCCTAAT
>NW_007726964.1:29071-30910 GCF_000696425.1 Galeopterus variegatus
CACTGAGGGTTGCGATCCGTTGCCGGACACGGAAAAAGACAAAAAAAAAAAAAGAAGGCTTAGTCCAGTGTCACTACTTTGAATGTTATGCAAAAAGGCAGTCAGAATTATACAGTTTTTAAAAAAAATCTGGTGGGGCTTTGGGTAGCAGTTGAACCTAAGATGACATCTGTTGGCCTAATACAGTTCTTTGGATAGTATAGAAGATTACGTAAAAATGATTCGTAGTAAAGTTGTCAGGTCTTTGCTTGTAAGCGTGTATTTCTAAGGAATCAGAAGAGTTTGATGAAGATGTTTGTTCTTGGACTGGTCGGTTAGCTCAGTCGGTCGGAGTGCAGTGCTGATAACACTAAGGTCTGGCGTTCGATCCTTGGACCAGCCAGTCACCAAAAACAAAAACAAACGAACAGAAAATGTTAGTTCTTGAACATCTAAATCTTATGCTAGTGCCCTGTTTGCTTAGCAAGTATTTTCATTATGGCAAACATATTTTCAGTATGTAATAGAACCCAATTTCATTCTTTTAAAAATGTGTCTATAGCTCCATATAGCTTATTATTTATATATTTATGAAAAAAAGTTGAAGGATATACACCATGGTTTTAAATGTGATTATCCCTGAATAGTAGGGAAAGGTACAATTTAAATTTTACTCCTTATATTTATATGGCTTTTCTAAATTTCTTACAATAAATAAATTTGTGTATGTATTTTAACATATACATATATAACGAAGTGGTAAAAATTTTTAAAGTATACTGGATGGATGCTTTGAAGAAATAAAGGTAAGGGTTCTCTAAGTGAAGTCTGGATTATGTAGAGGCGGGAGAGCGAGGCTGGCCCGGGCTTGCAGTCTGTGTCAGCGCACAGCTGATCGGTGACCGCAGTGTTGGCTTTGTCCTCCGCAGGCCGTACGGCTCTGCGCTCGACACTGACCTCTTCCCAGCCCTCGTGGTGGAAGACCTGGTCCCTGGCAGCCGACTAGGCCCCACCCTCCTGTGCCTGCTCAGCACGCAGCTCAGGCGCCTCTGGGACGGGGACAGGTAAACACTCATGTGCTGCAGAGGAGAGTCCCTTCTTAGGCCCACTTTNAACGAAGTGGTAAAAATTTTTAAAGTATACTGGATGGATGCTTTGAAGAAATAAAGGTAAGTGTTCTCTAAGTGAAGTCTGGATTATGTAGAGGCGGGAGAGCGAGGCTGGCCCGGGCTTGCAGTCTGTGTCAGCGCGCAGCTGATCGGTGACCGCAGGGTTGGCTTCGTCCTCCGCAGGCTGTACGGCTCTGCGCTCAACACTGACCTCTTCCCAGCCCTCGTGGTGAAAGACCTGGTCCCTGGCAGCCGGCTAGGCCCCACCCTCCTGTGCCTGCTCAGCACGCAGCTCAGGCGCCTCCGGGACGGGGACAGGTAAACACTCATGTGCTGCAGAGGAGAGTCCCTTCTTAAGCCCACTTTTTCGGGGACTTGGGAGAGAGGAATCTCCTGGCTGAGAATGAGGCATTATTTGTGGTCAGCTCCGTGGCTGCCTTGGCGTGCCTGGCACGTGGCATTGGGACTCAACCACAGCAGGTTCACAGGTACCCTCACGCTTCTTCTCCTAGAAAGAATATTTCTGCTTCTAGAAACTACTGGACAATCCATACTATTAAACCAGGAGTTTGAACTTCTAGCAAGATTTTAGTTTCATTTTTAGTCTAAAATGATTAGTTCACTAACGTACGGGAAAGGTGGGCCTTGCCTGTCGGTAAGGACTTCAAGCAGATGGCTCCCTGCCGTGGCAGCTGTTTGTGAACATGGCCTTTCTTCTTTTTGCTAGCCAGGAAAGCCACCAACCATCTTT
>NW_007726964.1:31623-35321 GCF_000696425.1 Galeopterus variegatus
AGCTGTTTGTGAACATGGCCTTTCTTCTTTTTGCTAGCCAGGAAAGCCACCAACCATCTTTTATATTCCAGACTCCACTTTCGTTTCCGTTTTCGTGATAGGAAATGAGCCATGTCTGAGCTAATTTTTAATTGATTCCTAACTGAAACCAGGGATGTCTGTGGTGTTGGGTGAATATTGCAACCCAGCCCCTGTGACCCGTGAGTGTCCTTGTCTTTCTCTGACCCTGCTCCCACTTTGGGGGAATCCAGGTTGTGCTATGAAAACCCAGAGGTGTTCTCCCCCGCCCAGCTGACCCACCTCAAGCAGACGTCCCTGGCCAGGAACTTGTGCGACAACTTGGACAACATCACACATGTGCAGGGGGACGTGTTCAGGGTGGCGGAGTTCCCACACAGGTACAGCAGCTGTGCTGACATCCCCAGGGGGAACCTCCGCGTGTGGCAGGACTGCTGCGAAGGTGCGTGTCGGGAAGGGCCCCGCTCCCTCCTCTTCTTTTCCTCCTTTCCACAGCCAGTTGTGGTGAGCCTAACACATGCTAAATTACTTACACACTAGTGAGAATTGGAAACAAAATATTCAGCTATAGCGGATGTATTGAATTGTGGTATAACATACCGAGGAATGCTACAGAGCCAAAAAATAAATAGATAAAAGGCGTGATCTTGAGGAATATGTAGTGACATGGGATATATACATGATAACTAAAACACTATGTAAAAGAAAAGGAAACAACCATCATGTAAGGTGTGCTCCTAATTTTTTTAAAAACCTAATGCAAATCTAAATACTTCTGTGTTAGCCTATATATCTGTACTCACAGATAAAACATGAGAAGTAAACCTATCAAATAAGCATGTCAGATATATCAGATTTGGTTTTAAAAATGTGTGCTGAGTTTCCCACATGTCCACAACACGTGCATGGCCAGAGCAGGGAGTCACAGGACACCATCTGGGGAGTGAGAGGCTCCTGCAGGCGGGAGGCCTTCCTGTTATGCTGGGAGGGCTGGCAGCGCCCGTCTGCATGCGCTGGGGCCCTCGTGCACAAGTCTCGCTCAGCAGCTGGGCCCTGTGGTGACCATGCCTATGGTCTCATGTCCCCTTTGCATTCCTAGACCCCTCTGCTAGCCTCGATTTCCACTGTTTTGGCTTTATTCAAACTACCGTCGGAGCCCCCTTAATATTAAAGCTGGGGGGGCTTGGACCCATGTCATTTACATCCTTGTTATTTTGTCTGATGAAACCTGCATCTGTTTTTACTTGTGTTGTCTTGTTTTTGTTTTATATTCTCACTGGTTTGTTCAATTCATAATGCTCTTCCACAAACATGGCAGAGAAGTCATTCTGTGTTTGCAGAGAATTGTTCTCTCGAAAACCTTTGGGAAAAGCCGATTCATCTATTCTCAGATTTTAAAAAAACATCCATTTTCAGACAACTTTACCAGGCTCCTTGTAGCTTCTTATGAAGGAGCAGAGCCCATTTTCCTGTTCGTTTGCTCAGAAAAGCCAAAGTGCTTGAAGGCCTTCGTCTGTGAGACCAGCTCTGTGCACCCTGTCCTGCACGAGCCTTTGCCCTGGGCTGGTCAGCTGCTTTAAGCAGCTGCTGACACACTGCCTTCCAGATACGTTTCCATCTGAGAACACCAGGCACGGCCCTGGGCTGACAAAGCTCAATACATTGTAAGCTTTATCTGTTTTTGTTTGAGCCCCAAAGCCATGTCTAAAATTTAGCAGAGAAAGAAAAAAAGATTGAGGTTTGACAGGACTGAATGTTGATTGCTATCTACTTTTCAGTTCAACTTTTTAAAAAGACACATTGAAAGCAAACTTCCGTGAACTATATCTCTTAATCATTTCAATATTTGTTTTTAATCCGTGATACCTGCCCACATAAGAAACCTAAGAGAAAAGTCCTGTGTATATACAGTTTCTTTTTCTTTTTTTTTTTTTGTCTTTTATCTTTTTCCGTGTCCGGCAACGGATCGCAACCCTCAGTGTTGCCCCCGTACCGGACCGGGGACCAGCAACGGGACTGCAACCCTCGGTGTTGCCCCCGTGCCTCGCTCAGCCAGTGAGCGGGAACCGGTCTGTATGTGGGATCCAAACCCTCGGGCGGGAGCACCACCGCGCTTCCCAAGCGGCGCACTTATCCAGTGCGCCACCGGGCCGGCCCAGTTTCTTTTTCTTTTGACCCAGGTTATAAACTACAACTTCTTTGTGGGCATTGGTGAGTCTTCGAGAAGAACACACCCACCCACACATACATGAACATGCACCTGAGTATGTACATGCACACACAATACACATGCACAGAGGCACTAGTACATGGACACACAGACACTTGTAATTTTGCTATTATTGCAATAATTATTGAAACATTACAAAGAGTTCCTATACTTCACCTGTATTCATCAGTTGTTAACATTCTGCCATATGCAACCCACCGTCCTTTCTCATTTTACTTGTGTGTATGTATAAATTTACATGTGCGTGCATGCATAAATAAAATGCATATTTTTTTTCTAAACTACCTGAGGAAGTTGCAGACATGATGCTGCTTTATTCCTAAATAATTTACATGTGTATATGATCAAAATTGGGAAATTAAGGAGGAACAAAAATATTATTATCTAATTTCCAAATCTTGTTCAAATTTTATTATTTGTTCTGATAATATCTTTATGCCCTAATGCAGGTGATTCCACCAGGTCATGAATTATAACTCATTTTCATGTCTCTTTAGGCTTCTCTGGTCTGAAACAGTTTCTCAGTCTTTATCTTGCTCCTTTTTGTAGAATTCCTCTCAGTTTGGGTTTGTCTGACATTTTTCTCACTGTTGGATCCAAATTCTGCATTCTGGAATTTATGCTGGATAATCGCAGTTATGCTCCCCTGTCAGGAGGCATGCGATGTCACTTTGCCCAGTTACTGGTGACACTGATTCGGATCACTCTATTAAAATGTGATGTCCGTGTTTAACATTAAAAAGGGGTGGGGGAGACTATGAAAATGTTACCCCGGTTAGAAGATGAGCATTTTCTTCTTTTAAAATGAGCTCTTACTACAACCCCGGACTGCACCTGGGCTGGAAGAGTTTTCTAGGCATAACTGGGTGTTTGTGGTGGGGATTTCAGGTTCAGAACTCGCCATGTTCCACCCGCACAGGACTTCCCCAGGGACTTCATGGGTCCAGTACATTTGCACTGAGAACACATCTGCTTCATCAGCATCCACGCCAGTAAGTGCCCTGTGAGGCCCGCACTGGGTCCAGGAAGCCAGCCTGCTCCTGGCCTAGTGAGACGAGGTAGCACGAAGCCAGGTGCATGCCAGCCCACTGAGCAGATGGGACCAGCTGTGCCCCATGGCGTGAGGGAGAGACGCAAGGGCATTCCTGGCAAAGACAGAGGCCCTGAGTCTCCAGAGGGCCCTTCTGGGAGAGCTCTAGGGTCAGGGGTAGCTGCACCTGGGCAGGGACCCCCACGGTGCCGTGATCGGGTTGAGGGCCCCATCTGCCTCATTCCTGCCCCTGGTTCCCCCCCCCGCCCCCCCATTACATCCATGATTCTGCTGAGACCCGCCCCAAACCTGCACAGTCCCAGGTGGGACAGAGAGTGAGAACCACCTTCCTCCTCCTGTGTCTGCAATGTTGAGGCCCCGCTGGCTTCAGAGCAGGTGCAGGAGAGCCCGACCGGGAAA
>NW_007726964.1:36686-39683 GCF_000696425.1 Galeopterus variegatus
AGACACCTCACTCACCTGGGGCCCAGGAGATACAGCACTGAGACACCTCACTCACCTGGGGTCCAGGAGACTCAGCGCTGAGATACCTCACTCACCTGGGTCCAGGAGACACAGCGCTGAGACACCTCAGTCCAGGGTGTAGGCAGGAGGCCTCGGCTGAGACGGGTGGTGTTTGGGACTTAGCAGGAACAGGCACAACCTGACTCTCATCCAGGAGTGAAGCTTGGAGGCTTGATGCAGGGGTGTGCGGGTGATGTGAGGTGCTCCAGAGCACAAAGTCTGCCCGGCCATGGTGGCAGGATCCCCAGACATGAGCAGACTCAGACCTCTGAAGGCGGAGCACCTGGGTCTCCATGTGTGGGTGGCAGGAGACCAGAGAAGGGTTCAGACAACAGGAGGGTGAGCGGGTAGCATGGGGGCGCCATCGGGTGGGGCTGGCCATCCTCAGTGAGGTCAGGAGGGCTGGGGCACAGGAGAGGCCGGGACCCACAGACCAGCTGCTGGCTCACGAGGCAACCTCAGTCACTGCCTGATGTGAAGGTGTCACAGTTCATTTCATAAACACACCATAATGATTGTTAATATCTGACAAGGTGTCCTTAATTTCTCCTAAAATTGGTCATCAACAGCCGTGTACCCCTTTATGCTTTCCTTTCAGTCTCAGGACCAGGGGACAGTTTAACGCGTTTTCGTATCATTTCCGAGGCAGACAGTCTCTTGAATTCAGCTACCAGGAGGACAAGCCCACCAAGAAAATGAGACCAGGGGAAATACTGAGGGTCGGCTGTCTCTGGGGTACACTGCGTGGAGAGCGGCCCTCCCGTCGTGGGCATCATGGATAGGGCCACTGTTCGTTGTCATGGATGGTGTTCCCTGCACGTCCACAGGTCTGTGTGTCCAGCAGGGACATCCTTGGACACGGGGGATGGGAGGACAGGCTGCGCCCTGCCTCCTGCCTAGCTACAGCCCCTCTGCAAGCTCAGAGCGTCCGTCCCTGGAGAAGGGGCACATGGTCAGTAAACGTCCGTTTGAACCTGCATAAACTGGCACCAGTGGTGAGCTGCTGAGGTTGGACTTCACTGCTGCCTCTTTTTTTCCCTTCCTTCTACAGTGTCGTGAACCACAGCCAACATTCCAGCAATGCCACGTCAGCCGCCTATGAGCGCTCAAAAGGACCAGGGACAACTGACTTCAAAAAATTTTTTCTGGAAATGCAAAAGACCATCACAGACCTCAGAAAACAGGTAGTGGTGGCCTTGGCCACCCGACACCTCTACCTCCAGCAAACATTTTCGACAGTGCACGTCCTTCCTGCACGTTTCATTACTCAGGTGCCCGTGAAGGTGTGGGTTCTGCCCAGCAGCACAGGGCCTGGTCCTGGAGCCTCTGGGACACCATTTCTGCCTGCTTTGCTATCCTTTCAGCTCACCTCAGCTGGACCACCGTGAGCTGAATCCTCAGCTTCCCAGTGGGTCGGGACACCCGGGCAGTAGGTAACTGGTATCTCTGGCCACAGGGCTGCCAGCCAGGTGACATGGTGGGAACGGACACAATGTCATAGAAAACTCAGGATTAGGGCATTGTGGCAGAATTCACTGAATTCTTTTTTTGTTTGTTTTTGTTTTTGGCATCTGGCCAGTAGGGGTCCAAATGAAGTCCTGTCCTTAAGCCACTGTTCAGGAATAACTTAAATGAGTATCCCCAGGGAGGGTAAGGAGGGTTTCGAGGCCGATACTCCACGTGTTTGGTCAGGTCTCTCTGGGTGTGAGGAAGGTCCTGGCGTCTGCGTTGCAGGACAGCAGGGATTTTCAAATTGGGTTCCGCACAGAGGTTTTGTAAAAGATGAATTATATACTCCACGTGTTTGGTCAGGTCTCTCTGGGTGTGAGGAAGGTCCTGGCGTCTGCATTGCAGGACAGCAGGGATTTTCAAATTGGGTTCCGCACAGAGGTTTTGTAAAAGATGAATTATCTCCGCTCTCTTTGCCCAGAAACTTATTTCTACCTTTTCTAGTCACTGTACTGAGGTTATCGGTGTGGTTTTATTTCAAAGGGGTGGAGATTGAGATCTAAGGCTAGAGAATAGGGAGTGTGCTCACCCGTGGTGGTGGTGATAGGAGTCCCCCGGGTGCACATGGAATGGTGGCCCGTGGTACTTTGGGTTTGTAAGTTCAGCTCCTCTCCTGGCCACAGGATCCTCAGGCCCTAGGTTTGGGAGAGATTTTGGATTTCTTCTAGTGTAGCCCAAAGTGATCTTGCAGCTGAAGAGGAGGTGTGCTGGCTGCTTCCACGCCTGATCTCGCCTGTCCTACAGGTTCAGGTCCACCTGCCTCCGCCATCTGGAGCCAGGACCGTGTGGCACTGCCTTGCCCAGCCTCTCCTGGTGCTGTGCTGGCGCCATCCAGAGAGAAGCAGGGACAACCCCAGACAGACCCTCAGAGGCTATGATGGGTGCAAGTGTCCTGGTCACCTCATGGCCTGAGGATTTCCAGCTACTGTCACCCTGTCTGCATCTCCCCAGTGAGATGCAGGGAAGCCTATGGGAAGGGGGCTTCCTCACAGTGTGCTCTCCTGGTGTGTGCTCCCCTGGGGTGTGCTCCCTTGGGGCATGCTCCTCGAGCTGTGCTCCCACAGGGTGTGCTTCTCAGGGTGTGCTCCTCAAGGTGTGCTCCTCGGTGTGTGTTCGCCCGGGGTGCGCTCCTTGGGGTGTGCTCCTCAGGGTGTGCTCCCCAGTGCGGGCTCCCTTGGGGAAGACTCGCAAGTGGCTCCTGCACCTGCCCTCACATCCCACTGGGAGCCACCTGGCCTGAGGGAAGTTTGGAAAGATAGTCCTTATTCGGGGATCGGTTACCTCCAGATAAAAACCAGTGATTTTATTACCCAAAAAAAGGGGGAATAAATAAAAGACTTGATATTGGGATTATTAGTCATAATCACTCGTTCATTTGAAAATGTAAGTACGGGAGGTTTTGTCATCTGACTGACGCTTGCTCTCAAA
>NW_007726964.1:40429-47141 GCF_000696425.1 Galeopterus variegatus
CCAGTGAGGTTTTTCTGTGTTGCAGATAAAGAAACTTGAGTCGCGGCTCAGTGCCACAGCGTGCACGGTCGCCAGCGGCGAATCACACAGCAACAACGCAAAGTGGAGGAGAGACGCGTGCGCCGTTTGTGAGTGCAGAGTGAGTGTGGGTCCGTGTCCATGCCCTCAGTTATGCCCAGGACCAAGAGCAGCACAGGACCACCCAGGTGTCGGGGAGGTGCCGCTGCTCACCTGTGCCTCTGTCCCTCTTTCACCCCCATGGAAGCACAGGGCGGGCCCAGCCTCTCTGTGCCAGCTGCACCTGCAGAGGAGGCGCTGGTAGGGCCAGAACCTCGGCAGTGTCTGTCCTGAGTGGGCACCCACTTTCCCCTGTGGCAGGAACTTTCACAGCACAGAAACCTGCAATGAGACAGACAGGGCTCCTCCTCACCGAGATCCTGTTTAAACATTTACCCCCGCACCACGGCCTCCGTCCAGTCATGGGGTGGGTGTGTTACAGAGGTGCGTAAGGAGCAGTCCTCCTCCTGGAGAAGGTGGACAGGTGGCGGGTGCCCTGTGCTGGCCATTTGCAGACGTCTGGCTGCAGCCCAGGCTCCCTGGGAAGTTCACGGCAGTGTTGGGAAGCAGAATCGCAAGGACAGAGGACCAGTCTGAGGACCTTGGGTGCCATCAGGGGATGGGCTTAGTCCGTCTGCCATGGACATCGGGAGAGGGCATTCCATTGCCCCTGGAGTGTCTGGTTTGGGAAGGACAGACCAGTGGAGAGGAGAGCTGTGTCCCTGCCCACTTCGTCCTGGTCCCATCCTCCTTCATGACGACATCCACAGACACAATCAGATGGGATCCAGGTGCAGGTGGGGAGGGTATGCTCAGCCTGTGGTCCTGGGGCCTCCTCTGTGTGGGAGGACGGTAGGAAGGACAAGGGAGGGTGGGGATGTGAACCTTCCAGAAGGAATGGGGTGGGGTATAGTGCTCACTCATGTCTGCGTGTAGCTGTGAAATCAGCAGAGAACCAGTGCTGTATCACAGAACCCACAGGACAGGTGACGCCTGTGCCCGGGGTCCCAGCAGTCACAGTGGGAGGTGTGGCACTGTGCCCTGCCAGAGTTCACCCAAGAACTGACGGGCTGTGTGTCATTCTCCTCCAGGACGGGCAGATCACCTGCTTCATGGAAGCTTGCCCACCTGCCACTTGTCCAGCGCCTATGAAGATCAAAGGAGCGTGTTGTCCCATCTGCTTGAAGAAAACCACAGAGGAAAAGCCGTCGGCTCTGGAGAAGCTCCTTGAAGTCAGTCTGCTGCGTCATCGTGAGATCAGACGGCCGATACAGGCAGCTGCGGACCAAAGGAAACATCCAGGACTCAAGACGTTTCAGGACAATGTCCAGCCAGTGCTGTTACAGAACGTAGCGCAGGGAGCTTTCGACTGGAGTGCTCGTCAGGAAGGACACACGGAAGGGACGCAGGCACGAGTCCTAACTTCATGTTAGGTTTCCCAGGTTTTTATTTAATTCTCTTAAAATGAAAACTCGGTGCTCCTATTAAATCGCACAGTTAATCCTTTAGGCTTCTAAATTGATTTCTCCTAATAACACCACTTCTTTTTAAATAAAGCAGGATCCCTGTAATTGTTAGTGCTGCCTGGTTCTGACACCGGGAGCTCACAGATGAGTCACCCGCAGGTGGGGTGATTACAGAGCCACCAGAAGGTGGCTCGCCAAAATCTGGGTTACATCGAATGCTACATTTAAAAAGAAAATCAGTGTTTGGCAAATGGAACAGAATCGTGTATGAGCATGTTCACGGGGACGCAGGCTCCCGGCTCCCTCCATGGTAACCTTTGGCCACCTCCCTCTTCTGGGTTCTCTGTAACGTTTCACAGGTCATCAGCGTTAAATCATGAAACAGACATTCCCGCCACTCAGAGCGGCTGTGAACCTGTGACTCTGCGTCAGCTCTTTCCACACATGATGGTGACGTTATTAGGCCACATCTAGGAACAGGTTTGTTTTCACTTGTGACTTGCATGCATACTGCCTAGTTGTGAACCGAATGTGAAACCCTCTTCATCCCATTCCGTACCTGACGATACCTGCTGGTGACCGTGTGCATTGACGAAACTGGTCCACAGCCGGCTCTGGATTCGCTCGTACCCGCGAGGCTCTGTCACTGACCGGAGCACACGGAGGAAGAGCCACCCTCCAGATGCTTCTTCCCACGGGCTGAAGGAATTCGATTGTGAGAACTTTCTAACTTTAAGTTGTGTGAGTGTGTTAAGAAAAAAATGAAACCCTATACTGCATTTGTATTTTTTTTTTCCTTTTTGTTAAACCCTCTTCATCCCATTCCGTACCTGACGACACCTGCTGGTGACCGTGTGCGTTGACGAAACTGGTCCACGGCCAGGTCTGGATTTGCTCGTACCCGTGAGGCTCTGTCGCTGACCGGAGCACACGGAGGAAGAGCCACTCTCCAGATGCTTCTTCCCACGGGCTGAAGGAATTCGATTGTGAGAACTTTCTAACTTTAGGTTGTGTGAGCGTGTTAAGAAAAAAACGAACCCCTGTACCTCATTTGTATTTCTAAAATGCATGATGTTTTATGAAAATTTGCCCAGTTTTTAGGTGTTAGATTTGGCATGAAATCATTTCCACTATGCAAAAGTTCTTCTAGGATTCAGTGAAAGCAACTCTCATACCTCATGGTCTCTCTCTTTTTAATTGACTGAAACCTTCCATTTTGTTCTGAATGCCACCTGGTCTGTGTTCTGAGAAAAGTTTTCCTGAATGTGCAAGTCCAGCTCAACACACCTTTACTTGAGGGTCCACTGTGTGCCAGGCCCTGTGCTGGGGACACAAGATGCAGAGATGCAGGGACCCCTAGCCTCATAGAGCCTCCAGCTGAGGTGGCAGGTTTCCAAAATTGGTGGCATCATATTGAGACCATTATTAGTGGGGGTGGCAGGAAGGTCCCAGCAGTGTCTGGCACATTATGGACTCTTACGATGTCGGGTGTGATTTGCACATGATGCATATTCCAGTGTGTGCAGGTGGGGAGGGTATGCTCAGCCTGTGGTCCTGGGGCCTCCTCTGTGTGGGAGGACGGTAGGAAGGACAAGGGAGGGTGGGGATGTGAACCTTCCAGAAGGAATGGGGTGGGGTATAGTGCTCACTCATGTCTGCGTGTAGCTGTGAAATCAGCAGAGAACAAGTGCTGTATCACAGAACCCACAGGACAGGTGACGCCTGTGCCCGGGGTCCCAGCAGTCACAGTTGGAGGTGTGGCACTGTGCCCTGCTGGGGTTCACCGAAGAACAGACGGGCTGTGTGTCATTCTCCTCCAGGACGGGCAGATCACCTGCTTCGTGGAAGCTTGTCCACCTGCCACTTGTCCAGCACCTATGAAGATCAAAGGAGCGTGTTGTCCCATCTGCTTGAAGAAAACCACAGAGGAAAAGCCGTCGGCTCTGGAGAAGCTCCTTGAAGTCAGTCTGCTGCGTCATCGTGAGATCAGACGGCCGATACAGGCAGCTGCGGACCAAAGGAAACATCCAGGACTCAAGACGTTTCAGGACAATGTCCAGCCAGAAAAAAAGACAAAAAGGAAAAAAAAAAAAAGAAATATCAAATCAGATTTTGTGATCAGATCTTGGCACAGATTTCTGTAAACTAGGAAATGTGTAAGTGTGTCTAAAACTTGATGGTTTTGTAAGTTGCTCAGGTATAAAAACGACAGTAGATTCTACATTTTGGGGGTGTCTTGCTGTTTCCTAAGTGCCTTGGAGGTGTGCTCATGGTCTCCTGCCAGGGAGCATGCGTGGAGGGAGGTCAGGCGTGCAGCTTGGGCAAGTGTCAAGGGTTTACGTTCTCTAAACCGAAGCGGGGGAAGCTGACTGTGATTTACAGTAAAATTCTGTAATTCAGACCGAAATGTCTGCAGTATCACCAGTCTGATATTATATATATTATAAAAACAGTGGGCAGTTCCTGAACAAAGTTTTTTAGCAGCCACTGTAGGGGGATTGTGCTTATAGGAAGCAAAGTGTACATATTTATTTACTTTTCTAACTGTTGCCAATAGCCAAATAAATGCCTTTTTAACGTTCATTGTATTTAGTACCTTACCAAAGACGTGTTTGCACTATGTAATGATGCCTTTCAGTTCAAATAAATGGGCCACACTTTCAAATGGAAAGTTTCTTTTGTATTTTTTTTTACTTTAACAGATGAAAAAGCCTGTACCTTGTTTATCAGCTGAGATCAAAAGCATAATAAAGAAAGGAGGCAAGTCCTAGGAAGAAGCCCAAGAGGTGTCTAGTCACTAATTGTTTTATATGAAACATGTGAAAAAGAAAAAAAAAGAGGATAATTAACAGGGACTCTTTTTTGCTAAGTAGCTAGGATGCTTTAACTAGGCTGACTTTGTTATTTTAAACCTAGGGCAGGTGGGTGTTGAGCTCTTGGGAAATGCCTCTAGCACCTGCCCCCATCTCCTGAAGTTGCTGTGCTGTGGACAAAGACATTTACTTGTCAGTGAGGAAGCGAGTAGGGCAAGCTGCACTCACCCTGTGGTCTAATGGGTGGGTAGACTGTCTTCCCAAAGCAAGAGCCCAGACCAGGGGAGATGGGAGTCACTGGAGACAAATGTTTCCTCTGCAGACCTGGGCTCAAGCGTGGCTCTGCGTCTGGAAATAGGTGACAGTGTGTGATGATTCTTCATCCCTTGGGCTTTGGTCTAGGTGGGAGAGAGGATGCTGTTCTGAAGGAAATCAGAAAGGATTTGAGGGTATTTTTATAAGGTTTGAGAGACAATCATTACAGTTTATATAATTATAAGAAAATGAAATATTAGGGGAAAATTAAATATTAAGTGTTTAAAATTTCCAAATATTCTTAAAACATGAATAAAAACCTTGGGCTGCTTTCATGAACATTCCATGATACAGAAGCTGATATCTGTAAATTCTCCCATGCATTTTCACGGTGAGCTCCCCCAAACCTCAGCATCACATCAGTGGTGAACTCTGCCCACATAGGAAGGTCATAAACCTAAAATCATCTTCTGCAGCCATTCAAAAATTGTATTTAAAGACTCCAACAGCTCTCATTTCTTAGAGTGATAAACGTAATGTTCAATTTTTTTATGTATCATTAATAGATTTCCATTGCATTTAATTTGGAGTATTTCAGGACTGTAATTTTGAGGCTAGGGCTCAGACCCTTCAAACGTGTTGTACAGACTGGGTCACCAGACCCCTCGTGTGCCAGGCTGGCTGGGTCACAGACCCCACATGTGCCAAACAGACTGGGTCACCAGACCCCTCGTGAGCAGGTCACAAGCTAGGTAATTAGGAAAGATCCTGGGAGCCATTGACAGGTTCATTCCAACTTGAGCTCAGTCCTCAGCTTCCTCAGCAGCAGCAGCAGCTTACAGCAGCCTCCAGCAGCAGCAGCAATGGCCTCCAGGGTCATCCTGGGGGCCTTGGCAGCAACATCCTCCAGCAGCAGTAGCAGCCTCCCTGCCCCCCACCCACCCAGGGCATCCCGGGTGTGGGGGGCCCTGTGGATCAGAGCTACTCTCCTTTATACTTAAGTCTGATAACCCAGGAACACCTGGGTATGAGTCAGACAACCCAGGAACACCTGGGTGCACATGCACAATTACATCAAACAATAACCAAGGAGCACCTGGGTGCACATGCATGTTTACATCAAATGCTTGGCAAGATTCCGAACCTCCAAGGGATCCTGACCATTCATTTCCCTTTCTCAACATTAATGAACTACTTAGTGGGGGCAGCTGACAGAAATACTGGGTGATGGGGGTAAGACCAGGCACACCTGTGCCATGTACGTGTTTCTAGAGCACCTGGGATTAGAGCCCCTGGTGCAGCTGAGGAAGGAACCTAAGTAGGAATTTAACCAATCTCTGTCTCAGGCTGAGTCTCATGACTATGGGATGCTCTGTTCTATAAGAATGTTGTGTGGTTAGGAATGAAATAAACTAATTAGTGCTTAAATTGGTGACTAAGGAGTTATGCTGACAATTTTAAGAAAGCTGATGCATGAAGATTTTTACCTGAAACTGCCTGTGTACTGTGTCTCCTCTGATGTAATAAGCCATCAGCAGCTATGACTTCTGCTTTTATCCCACCAGTAGGAACGACCCAGCTCAGCTCTGAGGCGGTCCCCCTTCTGTTACCTTCCCTATTTGTAATAAACTTAGGAGCACTACTTTGACTGCCAGATGGTGTTTCCCAGGCCTATCCTCACATCTGGCTCCCAATAAACTTCGTGAAAATTATGTCTGCCTCGACAGCTTTAATTTCCGTTGACACAGCTTGTGAGGCTCCTGGCCCACAGAAGGACCAGCAGCGGGTCTGCACGTGGGCGGAGGCAGCCCATCTCCAGCCAGACTCTGGGCATGCACTGCGAGCGCCGTGAGGCTGCAACCCTCTCCTGCAGGGCCTGGGTCCATGGTCTGCTCCGCTGGCTGGAGGCTGCCTCGGGCTGGGAGCCACAGCCATGGACGCAGAGGTGTAGCTCGTACTGGCCCCAACAACTCATATGCTTTCACCCCTCAGCCAACAACAGGCAGTCAGGCCTGTCCTAATCAGCATTTTACACACAGGGAATGAAAATGGGGGGGGGGGAGTGCCATATGCCAAGTTTAATTTAAACAAATGCATAGTGTGGAGCCAGCAGAGATCAGT
>NW_007726964.1:47632-49026 GCF_000696425.1 Galeopterus variegatus
TCGGGCTGGGAGCCACAGCCATGGACGCAGAGGTGTAGCTCGTACTGGCCCCAACAACTCACATGCTTTCACCCCTCAGCCAACAACAGGCAGTCAGGCCTGTCCTAATCAGCATTTTACACACAGGGAATGAAAATGGGGGGGGTGAGTGCCATATGCCAAGTTTAATTTAAACAAATGCATAGTGTGGAGCCAGCAGAGATCAGTCATTTGTATCAGCTGTAAAAACACAGAGAATGCACACAGCAAAACACGTTCACATTCACCTACCTGCACACGTCTTCGGACAAGCTCCCTCCTGCCAGCGTCTCACTCTGGATGGCCACCCCAAGTTTGCTTGGACGTCCTCGTCACTCTAACACCGGCACTGAGCATCCCTGCATTTTTGGTTCTTCAGGTGTTGAGTGTTTAGCCTTGTGCCTGAAATCCTCACATTGTGGACTTGCTTTTATTTATGTTTATGCTAAAAAATATTCTCAAACCTCAAACCTGGAGGCATGAACAGGTAGCATGTTTGAAGGTTCCAGAAACTCCAGCAGTAACTTTTATGTTTGTGGTATTTGTTGAAAATAACTCAGTCTCCATCAGCTATTACAGTGTCTGGGTTTTCTTTGTTCAAACAACCGGGATGACTCCAGAGGAAGGAAGCCAGAGCTGAAAGATCCCGCCACCTTCTCCGTCGTCTTCCCCACTCTGTTACAAATGTTTCCCTACCTTGACAAAGTGACCTAGAAGCAACATTTTTCCCCATTATAATTCTGAATGTCAGTCTAATAATCCAATACAATACAGCCAAGAAACCATATTTCCCAGGAACAGCTTCCTTATGACTGGTTTGATGTAACTAGGGAGAGAAGGAAGTATTTTGTGTCCCTTGTCCGTGGCGACTGTTCACATGTGAACGGTAAGGCCGTGTGCCTCTTTCCTACAGTGGCTTGTGGAAAAGCAGGAATAGGAGCCCTCTGATTTCATTATAGTTTCTTTTCCGACGTTGACCATAATCCTAAATTACATGGAAAATTTTATTTTCGACATGTTTTCCAAAACCAAATCCCTTTCAAAGGGTTATTAACCCACAATTAAAAGCCCTACATTAAATAACTCCACGATATCATTGTTGCATGCTTATAAATTGTCTATGCCTTTCCCAGCACACAAACCGATTTTCTTGTTTTGTCCTCTAAGCAAAACAAGTCAGGATATATAAACTGAGCCTTGTCGAATGACTAGTATGCAGGTGTTTTCAAAGGAAGTTCCTGGAAAACATTCATGTTTATCTTCTTTAAAAATCACTGCACCAGACGTTAACTCAGAGAATGACTACTGGCCGTCCTTTCCTATAACTAAATTCAGAGTGTGCAGGGCGAAAATGAGAAGGGAGCAGGACACCAGGC
>NW_007726964.1:49304-51007 GCF_000696425.1 Galeopterus variegatus
TGACATACATGTATATCTAAACAACAGATTGGACCCCGTAAATATGTACAATTACAATGTGTCAATTAAAATAAATCTTAAAAAATGCTAAGCTCTGATTTATTCCACACTGTGCCCAAAATGTGTATAGAATTGAGTAGTTCACTCACTGTTCCTCATATGTGAAGGACAGAATTGTGTACCTTTGAGAATCTGCATCTCTGAGGTGTCATTTCTTATTTGTGCTGAGCTGCAATCCTGACTGTGATTTATTAGCTCTGTGGCCTTTGTCAAGTCACTTAATCTTTCTAAATTTGCTTTTTAATCATTATTTGTAAAACAGTTAATTATACTGCCCACCTTGTGAGTTTTCTGTACAAACAAATGACCACATCAAAGTCCCTGGCACAGACATGTGAGTTTAATGTTTTTCTGGTCACTAGAGCACAGCCTTGCTCCTGGGGAGGTCTGGCTTAGAGACCCACCCCCCACATCCCATAATCAGTTCTGAAAAGACGCCATGGCTCCTGTTTTCCTGCAGACATGGACAGGAGAAGATGAAGGGCTCTGTCCTTCCTCCATTTGCAGCTTGAATGTAAAAGCAGCCAAGTTAGGGTGAGATACTCTCCTTCCGGCCCAGACCATCTCGAAACTTGAGGCTCATGGCTGATACCCTGTGTCACCGAGGCCAAGAGTGTGTTGATAAGAGACTGTGCGCCTGGGCGCAGAGCGCGCTTCCAAACTCCTGCTCGCACAGCCCCTCCTTCCTCAAGGAATTCCCGTGGCCTCCAAACACACCCCTCCTGCGTTTGTGCCTGGGCTCGGCCTGTCTTCCCCTCTCTCCACCCTCGCCGTCTGCAGTATCCCTGTACGTCCTCCTTCGCTCACCTCATCGGTCCAGGGGACCCAACTCCGGGAGTGTGTCCAGTGCGAGCAGGCAGGGCCATGTCTGTGCTGTGCTGTACTTATCCTGACTCCCTGATCACCTCCCCCTGCAGCTGTATCTCCGCAGCTGGATCATAAACTCCCCAAGGACAACTCATACCCACCTTACCCTTACCTGGATTCTGAGCTTACTTAAAAATCATTACTGCTTCTCTTCCCATCTTTCATTGGCAGTGGCTCTATCACTTTTTAAGATGAAAATCTCTACTTGTAGGCTGATTATAACTTTTTTTTTTTTGCACACAATGTATCTGAAGATGTGAGATTTGGTGAGCTCTGTTCCTGTTAATTGCTGTTTGATCTCAGACAGGTGACGTAACCCATTCCAGCCTCAGTTTCTTCATCTCTAAAGTTATCCAGCCAGCCGAGAGCCATGGGGTGGCACCTGGCTCCTGGAGGGAAAGTCCTCCCAGGAAAGGGCTCCTGGAAATCCCGGAGCAGGGGGGAGAGAGGAGTTTGATGTCATGGCCACAAAATAAAGGAAGTCTCATCTTCCAGACACTGTTCTTGGTCTCCCCTGATGAGAGCCCAGGAAATGGGGATGGCTCCTTTTCAGGAAATGGACAAATGCTTCTCAGCATGTCGTAGAAAATGTCCTGGGGGCAGGGCAGGAGGTCCCTCACCTGAGGGTCTGTAGTTCTGAGGGAAACCATGCACACAGGGGACCTCCCTGCAAACTACCAAAGGGCCCCTCTGAGGGGTGAACTACCAGAGGCCCCTCCTCAGGCTGGAGTATGCCCAGCCCACCCAGGCTGAGACTGCACCCTCACTCCCCAACT
>NW_007726964.1:51722-56923 GCF_000696425.1 Galeopterus variegatus
CTCCTCAGGCTGGAGTATGCCCAGCCCACCCAGGCTGAGACTGCACCCTCACTCCCCAACTACACGCACTCTGGAGGGGCTGGGCTGGGCCCGGGCAGGTGTTTTTCTGCTAAGCCGGCTCATTTTGGGGCTGAGAAAACACGGTGTTTTTAAGGGCTCTGTTGGAGAAGTTCCAGAGTGGAGTTTTTAGGATCCCAGGATCAGCAGCCTTTGCCTCATGGTAAAATGCCATCACCTCCCGTCTCCTTGTCCTCTGGGTCCCCTGTGGCCCGAGATGGCAGAACTGAACAGGCTGGCTGGGGTTCCTGCTGAGTGCGGGGCAGGCCCCTGGCATGGTCTCGGTCTCTGGCTCCTATTTCTTCTCTCCTCTCACTTCCTCTGGGACAGCCATCGAGCAAGGTCCTCACGGATGACCTCACCTCAGCATCTCACGTGGGACGCAGTCGGCAGAGTGCATGTGGGATTGGAATCGCCTCACTCAGCTGTGTGGCCTGGGAAGGTGTGCTGTGTTGTCTCTGTGTCTCGGTTTCTTCACCAATAAAGTGACCATATCGTGGCTGCCCTAGAATCAGGCCCACTTCAGGTCATTGACTTACGTGTGTATGGCAGAGACTCAGTTCCCTACTATAGCTATTCTCTCATCTTCCTCAGTAACAGAGGCCTGCGTCCTAGCTGGGCACATGGCCAACTACGAGTAAGGTCTACCTTTCCTAGCCTCCCTAGCAACTAGGTGTGGCCATAGGACCAAGTCCTGGCCAGTGAGATACAAAGAGACGGTCATGTGGGACTTCTCGGAGTGCTTCTTAGACAGTCAAGGGAGCCTTCTTCCTCGCTTTCTCCTTTCTGCTGCTTCAACTGTGGGCATAATGGCTGGAGCGCTGGCAGCCACCGTAGACTGTGAGGTTGCCTTGAGATTGAGAGTGATACCTGGCAAAGTGGAAGACAGAAGAGACCCAGGTCCCCAGTGACTTCCTAGAGCTTCCATGCCAGTGCTCAGATGCCTACCTCTGGACTTCCCTTTTGTGAGCTTTTGTAAACTATTGTGTTTAAGCCTCCAAGGTTGGGTTGCCATCACTAGCAGTAAACCTAATCTTCAGTGATATAGTCTTTGGGTTTTCAGACCATGCCCCGGGAGAAGTCCATTTGCATCATTTTGTTCTGTCTGTGTTCTTGTCTTTCCCATGACATCCTCAGCATCTGGTAACAAGTTGCACGATTTTTATTGTGCTTTGTTCTTTTTCTCCCTTCAAAGCAATAAAGCATTCGGGATGTCTTTTGGAAAATAATGTCAGCCACTGCCATCTTAGGAAGTGTAAATATTTCAGGAGTTAAAAGAGTCTTTCTGACCTTAGTACTGGTGGTGCCAAGTGTCAAGTGGAAATGAGCGACAGCCTGGTTGTAGGTCTAGGACCAGCTGCATCCCCCTGACTGCGGGGCCTCCCCCAGACTCACCTGCCCGCTCGCCAATTTAGAAGTAACACCTGCTGTACCATGTGGGTAGGGGGACAACATAGGAGCCAGGAGAACCACGATCAGGCCACAGCTTAACCAGCAGAGGGGCCTCAGCATGGCCACTGCTCCACCAGCCTCAGTTTCCTCGTCTGTCAAGAGGAATCTTGGGCCTTTCTGAGGTCGGACTCTCAGTGACTTTATGATCAAATAATAGCAGTAAGGATGCCATAACAAATCACACTTCCACTCAAGACGAGTCTCCCAAGTGCCTTGTGCATGGGGCAGGAGTGCTCAGAGTGCAGGCAAGGCCCGCCAGAGTGACACTGAATCTCTCCCCCAGCACTAACTCATCAGGGAAGGTCGGCAGTGCTCAGCCCTTCAGGGGCACTGGCCAGATCTTGATTAACTAAGCAATCACCGTTCCACTGTCCCCATGGCAACAGACACAGATGATTATACTGTGGGACTAGTTGTCTAAGGGCAAATCCATTTTCTACTCAATGTCTGTCAGCATCTTGTCAACGTTTTACAAATTCCAGGTAATAGCTCGCTCTTGGTATCCCATATGTTAAAGATCTATTGCCCTTGCTCTTCCCTGCGACTCCCTCAGCGTGCCCTGTGCCTTGTGAATGCAGAGCCACAGAGGCCAGACGGAGGAGCCAGCCGTTTCCTCTGCTGTGGAGCAGAGAGAGCCCTGACCTCCGCACCAAAGACAGCAGCTTCAACCCAGGTCTGAGGCTGCAGCTGAGCAGTGCCTGCCTGGGTCCTTTCCAAAAACCAGCCTGGTGGTATATCTGCACAGTGGAACATTGTACAGCCATGAAAGGGAGTGAAATTTGAACACATGCTACAACATGAGTGGACCTTGGAAACACTGTGCTGAGTGAGATAAGCCACAAACAGAAAGACAAACATGACTCCATTTACATGAGGTACATAGAATAGGCAAATTCACAGAGACAGAAAGTAGAATAGAGGTTGCCAGAGCTGGGAGTAGGGGAAGATGGAGTGATTGTTGTATGGGTACAGAGTTTATGTTTGGGATGACAAAAAAAAATTGGCAGTATAGATAACGGTGATGATTACACAACATTGTGAATGTATTTAAAGCCATTGAATTTTAAACGTATGAATGGTAAAAATGATAAATACTATGTTATATATATTTTGACACCCCCCCGCCCAAAATAAAACAACCCAAACCTAATGGGCTAGGAATGGGCACTTAATCTTTGCATCAGAAATGGGGTGGGAGGGGGGAGGTAGGGAGAGCTGCTGCAGGGTTGAAAGGGAGTGACAGGGTGTTGAGGAGACCTGGAGAAGCCGTCCCTTAGGATTTGCTGTTGATCAAACTTGGCCTCCAGGCAACCCGGGCACCACTCAGGTGCTTACAGCTCAGCTCAATGGAGGCATCTTCAGCAGATTAGGCAAATGAGCAGTCACAGACTGTTCCTCTGCCACCGGTGGGTGAAAAATGATCGTTATTAGGGAGGAAAGCATGGTTCACTTGTCATTTTTGACATTTGAAGTCCAGAAGGTCTGTTGACCCGTTGAGTTCCCTTCCTACATGAAGTGACATTCCATTTACAAAACCAGCACTGGTATCTTTATAGACATTCAATTCCCATGAAGCAAGCACAGCTTGGGGCATTGGGGCAATATAATTTTAATACTTAATTACTTTGCTTCCTCATTGACAAGACAGCTGCATCTGATGCAATTTGTCATTTCATTAGGCAATAAACATTGAAATCAGCAAACAAACCATTGTGTGCAAGCACAGCCCAGCCCTGCAGCAGCCCCTTGCTGGTGCATTGGGAATTCCAGCAGCAGGGCCTCCAGCGGCCTCCCCCCTCACTTCTTCCTTGGAACCGCACAAAACCACGTGTTCCTATTGCATTGGCTGCTGCCACCATCCCTAATATACAGATGCATAGTACTTTGTGATTTTGACACCAAATTGTCTGTCCCTTATTATAAAAACATGGAGCCACCTTTCTTTGGTTCCTGGCAGACAACTGAGTCAGAAAGCAGAAGTGTGTCCCCAGCACCCCTGTTTGCAGGCCTGTGGCATCCTTACCTGGTGCAGGACTCCATGCGCAGAGAATCTCCTGTGACCTGTGGAAGGCAGGGCAGAGCAGTGCATGAGACAAAGGGAACACCATGATGCCAGTGCAGCCAAAGACCAGGCTGGGGAGGGCAGGGGACACTGTGGGAGGCAGTGGTGGAGATGAGGACCTTCCAGATCACGGGAACAATGAATGAAGCAAAGAGAAACCATGGCGTGGGCCTGGCTCAGCCAGGAGAGCTGCTGACTGGAGCAGAGACTCTGCTGGAAGGTCGAGTCTCTGAGACAGGTGGGACTGGATGACTAGGGATCTTAAAGCTCTGCAGGGAGCTGGGTCTGGACCTGTCTGCAGAGGAAAGGCTGCTGAGCACTTAGAAGAGGCATCTAAAATTCACTCCCCTCTTGCGCATCCCTTCCTAACGATATAACCTGCAAGCAAGTGATTTAGAATTGTCATCCTTGTCATTATGATGGTAATGATTAATGGTCAACACTTATCGTGCACCTACCATGTGCTAAGCACTGTACTACAGCCTTCACGTGCACACACACTCACACACACTCTCACACACTCACACACACTCAGACACAGCTCCACTTTCTTGCAGCTGCTTGGAGATCACTGAGGCAGAAACAGCACCAGGCCAGTCCCTGTCAGGTTCCTGTAGGCTGAGCAAAGTGAGGCCGGTAAATCCTAAGATCTGCCAGTGAACCCCTGCTCTGTGGGCACATCTATAAAGGGAAAGGGGAAAACCTGCAGTCGACTCTCTGAGCATCCAGGGCAGGGAGGAACAAGAAAATCCCCTGCATCACGCTGATCACACTCCTACTGTGTGCTTGGCCTACATGTTTTCACTTTTAACTCTGAAACAGGCCTGTGAGGTATCTTTACCCCCAGAGAGGCTAAGTTACCTGCCCAAGTTACTCAGTCAATTAGTGGCACAGGGAACCCAGATCTGTACTTTCTTCCTTCCTCTGTAGCTTCCTGCCTTAGAACTAGCTAAGCCAACAGAGCTTCTCCATAACTTCTCTTGGCCCCTCAACCCACTGACAGACATCAGTCTCCATTCCCACTGTGCTTCTTCTAAGCCCTTCAGATTCAGTCTTTTCCAGGAGTGTTCCTTTCACTCCTCCACCCAAGTCAGTGTACAGATCTGGTAGCAATCATTTACACTTTAGTATGAATTCCAATCCCTGTGCTACTTGTCCAATGAGTAATTTGCATGTTACACGTTCTCTCTAATGGGAATAAAACCTGCTCTGTATACTTCCATATGTTCCTCCATGCCCATATAATGCTTTACAGACCAACAAATACATGACAGCACTTTTACTAAATGTAAATTAAAAAATTTCTCAGAAAAAGCCTGTAATAAATCCTATCCACTCTACTTCCTTTTTTTTTTTTTTTTCCGTGTCCAGCAACGGATCACAACCCTCAGTGTTGCCCCCGCACCGGACCAGGGACCGGCAACGGGATTGCAAACCTCAGTGTTGCTCCCGCACCTCGCTCAGCCAGTGAGCGGGAGCTGGTCTGTATGTGGGATCCGAACCCTCGGGCAGGAGCGCCGCCGCGCTTCCCAAGCGGTGCACTATCCATTGCGCCACCCGGCCGGCCCGTCTACTTCCTAAATACCCATGTGATCCTTTCCCCTTCTCTCCATCACCATGTGTCTCCACA